>NC_077228.1:9149918-9168709 GCF_027887165.1 Monodelphis domestica | reverse complement strand
TTCGTTTCTGCAAAAGGTGTTTTTTTTTGTTTTATGTAATCAAAATAATCTATTTTGTCTACTGTGCCTTGCATGTCTATTTGCCTGTAATGGCTCTATTACATTTTTGGTTAAGAACACAGAGATGAGAGAGGCCCAATTTCTGTTTTCAAGGAGCTTATAATCAAGCAGGGGAGGTTAAATGGGGACATGGATATCTCCCATACAAATGAGAAGATGAGAAATGCAGAGAAGAGGCAGAGCCAGGTGCTTTGAAAGATGGGAAGACAGTGGCATCAGTTTCATGGGGGGGGCAGCCTTTGGGGAGGAGGTGACGTCTGAGCTGAGCTTCAAAGACAGATTGTCAGGGGGAGCTGATGACTGGAGTAAATACCAAAAAGCAGAAAAGGGCCACAGAAGAATTGATGTTTGCCATGGAGAAGGGCTGGAGGGCTGGGCATGGATGCTAGAGAAAGCCTTTAGGTAACTGAAGAGGAAAGAGACTTGCAGAATCATAGATTGAGAGTGAAAAACCCCTGAGTCCAATGCCCTTGTTTTACACAGTAGGAAACTGAGGCAGAACAGTTAAGTGACTTGTCCAGGGTCACATAGCAAGGAAGTGTCTAAGGTGAGATTAAATTCCAGTCTTCTTCTTCTTTTTGTTTTTTAGACCCTCACCTTCTGTCTTGGAATCAATACTGTGTATTGGTCCCAAGGCAGAAGAATGGTAAGTGCTAGGCAATGGGGGTTAAATGACTTGCCCAAGGTCACACAGCCAGGAAGTGTCTGAGGCCAAATTTGAACCCAGGACTTCCCATCTCTAGGCCTGACTCTCCATCCACTGAGCCACCCAGCTGCCCCCAAAATTCAAGTCATCTTGACTCCATGTCCAGGATACTATCCTGTTTGGCTTGGCTTCAATGGGCAGAACCAAGAGTGGGTGGAAATTGTAGAAGCAGAGACACATTCAGACTCCAATTCAGGAAAAACAAAAACAAGTAACTCCGAGCCATTAAAGGTTTCCAAAATTGGAATGGGCTGCGTCTCCCCTCATTCTTCCCTCAAGTGGCGGCTTTGATTTCTCCATCATGGACCCTCTCCTAACCACCATTTAGGAGCCTTCTTTTCAGTGACACTCTGAGACCTTTCCCAGCAAACTCCCCCAGCCCTCGTTTTCCCTTGCTTCAGGGTGGAGCCTTCCCTGTGCAGGGATTGCCTTTCTTTTCCACATTTGTACTCCAAGAGTTTAGTACGGTGCCTGGCATGCAGTCTGAGCTCCAACAATGTTTACTGATGGACTCGCTGGCTGACACCCTTCTAGGGATGTCGTCGCCTGGACTCTTATCAGATATGGTTTAGACTAGATGACTGATGCTGGGATCCCCGGCCCCTGGGGGTCCAAAGAGGCCACGAGTGGCCAGGACCAATGGCAACCATCACTTTCCATTTCAAGGGTAAAGAAAGGAGGCCCCCATGGGTCTGCCATGATGGCTCTAAGACAAGCACTCCATCTGAATCTGAACTCAACAAAAAGACAAGGAAAGAAATCTGAAGGTCCTCAGCTCAGGAATTTGATAGAGCTTTGGCTGTGCAATGAAAAAGATCTGAATTCAGATCTGGCCTGAGATACTAGCTATGTGACTCTGGGCAAGTCACTTAACTTCTATTTGCCTCAGTTTCTTCATCTGTAAAAATGGGAAAAATAAGAGCGGCCACATCCTAGGATGGTTGAGAGGGTCGAGTATGATCATATTTGTAAAGTGTTTTGCAAACAAGTACAATTTTAGGATACTTATTCATTAAATAATTTTTTTTAAAAAATAGGGAACCCATTATGTTAACACAAATGACACATTTTTCATGAGAAATAGCTACATTTTCCAAAACAAAAAAAAATCAGTGAGAAAAGTGGCACTGTTTTATATTTTTCCAAATCTCTTTAATGTCTAGCTTAATCAAAGACAGCTGAATTCTCCTATCTGTTTCTGCCTTCCGTCTGTTGTGATATATTATTTTGGTTGAAGTCTATGAAGAAAATCTGGCCTCATGCATAGGTAGTTGCCCAAAGGAGAAGTATTTTAATATGTAAATAATGTCCTAGTGCTGTTGTGAAAATCACATTAACCTCATGGAGCCCTTGATCATGTCCCAGGGGTCCCCAGTTATCCTCAGATCACACTTGGAGAACTCAACTGTCCCTGAGGTCCATTCTAGCTCTAAATCTCTGATCCGGTGAGTACTTTGAGAAATAAGGGATATATTCCCAAATAAAAGTGGACAAATGCAGTTACACATAATGAGTCTCTCAGCAATGCTGAGCAGGAGAAATAAAATGTCATTATAATTAGAAGCCTGGATTTTGATAATGACTCTGTGAAAATTTAATTTCAATACTTCTGTGAGCTGAGGAAGGAAAGCAAAATTTTCTGGGGTAGATTTAGAGCTGGAAGGAACCTTGGGAGCAGGGATGTGTAACCACTGGCTCTCTGGAAAAGAAAAGCTGTACCCTTCAAGTTTATTCTGAATTACTAACATTTTCTCTGCCACTTTCTCCAATCGAGAGTCATCAGAGCAATAAACAAAGCCCTGGTTTGTCGTGTCGGTTAGTTTCTGAGATCTAAATTCTTACCCAGAAATTTTTAACAATTGGCTCACTGGTAGGAGAGGGCACCAGCTTGCCCCTACTTGGAAGTCATCCCATTTAACTCCATTTTCCAAGCGAGGATGAGACCCAGACATTTATGCCCAGACATGATTACACAACCAGAAAAAGACAAAGCTGGGATTTGAACTCAGGCCTTCTTTGTCCCATGGCCTTCCTTCTTTCCACAGAACCCACCATTCTCATTCAAATGATAAGTCCTCCTTGATCATATTCCAGGAAAGAATTTCACTCAATCAATCACCAACAGATTAAGGCTGCAAGTCAAGTTGATTCAAGTCAAGTCAAGGCAAGCCAGTCCAGTTCCACTCAACACACACTGAACACAAGCCCAGGAGAATGTTAGTTGTGCCCATTATTTTTATGTTTGTATGCATGTCCCCAGCACCCAATACAGTACCTGGCAAACAGTAGGCACTTTATAAGTATTTAACTGAATGGACAATTGGACTTATGACCTACTATGTTAAAAAGACCTGATCTTGCAGGCAGCCAGGTGACTCAGTGGATTGAGAGCCACGACTGGAAATGGGAGGTCCTGGGTTCAAATATTACCTTAGATGCTCCCTCACTGTGTGATCCTGGGTCACTTAACCCCCATGGTCTAGCCTTACTGCCCTTTGGCCTTGGAACCAACGTGCAGTATTGATTCTAAGACTAAAGGTAAGGGTTTAAAAAAATGATCTGACCTTTTTGGCCCTTGAGAAAAACTTAAAAAAACCCAGTCAAAGGAAGCTCTTAATCCTTGGCAACACTGCCAGCTTCTCTCCATTGGAAGCAGGTCTGTTCTTCCTTCTCTAGTCTGAATAAATAACATCACTCACATATGTATTACTATTTTTTCCCCAAGTCATGGAGATGCTAATATGAGTAGGGAAATACAAATTCATTTAAAAGAGCTAATGAATTCAGAGCTCTTTGTGCCATTATATATTTTCTCAGTCAATAGACGCTAATAGTATGACTTCTCTAATGTCAGAGTCCAAGGAAATTTTAGAAATTAAAAAAGGCTCTGGGCTAGATGACTCCGAAGAGGCTGGTAGACTTCAAATCTGGTGACTGTTGACTGAACAAACCTTAATCAAGGCAGGAATCACCCAAGGAAAATATCATTTTTTCACTTCCTACTAAGTTGAGAGTCCAGAGTTGAAAAAGAGAAATTCAATTCAAACAACTTTTATTAATCACCTCTTCTGTTTATCCCCACTGGGAGTGTATATGGGGGGCGGGGCAGGAAATAGATTTTGCAAAGTCACTAAGATGAGAGCTAAAGGAAGGTCAGTAAATGATGGGCTTATCAACAGTCCTTACAAATTTCTGGTTGTCCCCAGGCTGGATCAGGCTGTTGTCACTGCCATTCTTTTTAATGGCATTAATATTTATTGACCCAGACAATTAGCCGAACATTCACCTGTCTGACCTATAACCATCTGTTCCAATTTCTCATTCCTACAGGAACTCCTTCTTAGGGATGCCACCCTCTTCTTTCACTTGCTTAAATCACCACCATTTAAATTACAGAATGCCCCTTGGAAGGGACCTCAGACGTCACCTAGTCCAAAACAGAGATCCCCTCTGCAGTAGCTCCCTCACAAGGCCATCCATCTTTGGTTTGACCTTCAGGGAGGGAGAATCCACTCACTGACTTCCACTCACTCAATCAACAATATTTATTATGTGCCTACTACAAAAGACACCAACTTCTTGGCTAGCTGTCTCCCATGATCTCCATTACCTCCTCTCAAGAACCTTGGGCATTCCCCTTGGATACACTGAGAAAAAGGCCATTTCAAAGAAAGAAAAACTGCATGTATGTATCTATTGGGCATCTATTTATCTACCATCCATTGTCTGTCTTTGTCTGCCCATCCATCCATCTCTCTCTCTGTCTGTATATCTATCTATCGATCTCTATCCATCCATCCATCCATCCATCTATCTATCTATCTATCCTTCTCTCTCTCTCTCTATCTGTCTGTCTGTCTGTCTATCTATCTATCTACCTATCTATCTATCTATCTCTGTCTATCTTTCCATCCATCCATCCATTCATCCATCCATCTATCCATCCATCCCTCAATCTATCCATCCTTCTCTCTCTCTCTCTCTCTCTCTCTCTACATCTATCCTTCTACCTATTCTATCCATCTATCTATCTATCCATCTATCTATCTACCCATCCATCCATCCATCCATCCATCCATCCATCCATCCATCTATTTTTCCATCCTTCTATCTATCTTTCCATCCTTCTATCTATCTGTCCATCCTTCTATCTATCTTTCCATCTATCTATCTATTCATCTATCTACAGAATTCTCTGTCAATGCAGGTCAAAACCTACATCTCTCAATCTTAAGAGAATTGTTTCTGCCTAATAAATACACAATATATGCAAAGTTGTTTTTCCCCCCTTTGGAGGATACTAGGATTACTGGAAGGCACTAGCAGCTGGGGAAATCAGGAAAGGCTTCATATAGAAATTGGTGCTTGAGCCGAGCTTTGAAGGAAATTAGCAATGCTAAGAGGCAGAGAAGGGAGTGCTTTGCACATATGGCAGCTTGCTCCCACATAGGCAGAGGGATCTTCCAGGGTGAGAAAACTGCTGGAGAACGGATCAGTCTGGAGAGGTAGAATCCAAGCCAGGAGAGAGCATGAAGAAAAATTATGTATAATAAAGTGAAATGCTATGTGACAGAGGAGGGCAGCTGGCATAGTACTTGGACCCCCTCCCCTCCAGCCCTGGCCCCTAAGGCTGACTCACCAACTCCACTGGCAGATCTGAGATTTTCCCCAAATGGGGCTTTGTTCTAGACATGACTACTTTCTGGGAGTCCAAAGGGGAAGGCTGGTGTGGAGGGGATGTACACTTTTTAAGTCCCCCCTCCCGCCCCCGTCCTGGGCACTCAGGATGCAAACATGAAAAAAGACAGTCTCTGACCTCGAGAAGTTTATGATGTCCTCGGGAAAGGACATGTTCGAAAAGTCAGCCAGAGAAGTCCCCCAGGAGTCAAGCCAGGTAAGTGAAAAACAAGGATCTCTCTAAGCTGGAGCTCTCATCTTAAATGGAGTTTTGGAGTTCAGGGCCCCATTCTCTAATCAGTGAGATCGAGGGGAGTGCCAAGGTGGATTCCCAAGGCTTAGGAGACCTTACAGGATGATGAGGTTATCCCAATAATGAGCTTCCTGGTGTGGAGAGAGAAGTCCATCACAGAAGTCACAAAGTAGTACATCTAGGCAGGAAAGAAGGAGCTACCAGACTCTCTCCTGCATCCCTTGAGCCCCCACATAGGTGCTTCCCATTTATACACAGTGACATTACTGACTCTTACATATGGAACATTTAATGAAAAAGAAATCAAAAGCCATAGCCACAAAAATAGAGCCCACCCAGAAACCTGGTCCCACTCTTTCACCAACAGGCATAGTGTCCAGTGTGGGGAGGGAGTAACCCAGCAGTGACAAACACAGGAACAGAGGAACACACGTGTACTTGGGCAACTCCAGGACTGTACTATATGCCTGGGTATGTATACTACAGCAGTAATGGCTAGGCAATTGGAATTAAGTGACTTGTAATGCTGCTCCGATGTGTCTGAGGTCAAATTTGATCCTAGAGCTAACAAGGAGCCAATGAAATTCAATGAGAAGAGGAGTGAAATGGTTAGATCTTTACTTTAAGAAAATATCTTTGGGGAAGAGCAGAAGATCAAGGATATCCAGGGAAATCATGAAAAAAATGCAAAGGAAGGAGGACTTGCAGTCTCAGATCTTAAACTATACTATAAAGCAGTGGCAATCAAAACAATTTGATACTGGCTAAGAGACAGAAAAGAGGATCAGTGGAATAGACTTGGGGTAAGTGACCTCAGCAAGACAGTCTATGATAAGCCCAAAGATCCCAATTTTTGAGACCAAAACCCACTATTTGATAAAAACTGCTGGGAAAATTGGAAGACAATATGAGAGAGATTAAGTTTGGATCAACATCTCACACCCTACACCAAGATAAACTCAGAATGGGTGAATGACCTGAATATAAAGAAGGAAACTATAAGGAAACTGGGCAAACACGGAATAGTATACTTGTCAGATCTTTGGGAAAGGAAAGACTTTGAAACCAAGCAAGAGCTAGAAAAAAATCACAAAATGTAAAATCAATAATTTTTATTACATCAAATTAAAATTTTTTGTACAAACAAAACTAATGCATCCAAAATTAGAAGGGAAGCAACAAATTGGGAAACAATCTTCATTACAAAAACTTCTGACAAAGGTCTAATTACTCAAATTTATAAAGAGCTAAACCAATTATACAAAAAATCAAGCCATTCTCCAATTGATAAATGAGTAAGAGACATGAATAGGCAATTTTCAGTTAAGGAAATCCACACTATTAATAAGCACATGAAAAAGTGTTCTAAATCTCTGGTAATCAGAGAGAGGCAAATCAAAACAACTCTGAGGTATCACCTCACACCTAGCAGACTGGCTAACATGACAGCAAAGGAAAGTAATGAATGTTGGAGGGGATGTGGCAAAGTTGGACATTAATTCATTGCTGGTGGAGTTATGAATGGATTCACCCATTCTGGAGGGCAATTTGAAACTCTGCCCAAAGGGTGATAAAAGACTGTCTGCCCTTTGATCCAGCCATAGCACTGCTGAGTTTGTATCCCAAAGAGATAATAAGGAAAAAGACTTGTACAAGAATATTCATAGCTGTGCTCTTTGTGGTGGCCAAAAATTGGAAAATGAGGGGATGCCCTTCAATTGGGGAATGGCTGAACAAACTGTGGTATATGTTGGTGATGGAATACTATTGCGCTCAAAGGAATAATAAAGTGGAGGAATTCCATGGAGACTGGAACAACCTCCAGGAAGTGATGAAGAGTGAAAGGAGCAGAACCAGGAGAACATTGTACACAGAGACTGATACATTGTGGTACAATTGAATGTAGTGGACTTCTCCATTAGTGGCAATGCAGTGATCCTGAACAAGTTGGAGGAATTTATAAGAAAAACCACTATCCACATTCAGAGGAAAAACTGTGGGAGTAAAAATACAGAAGAAAAACAACTGCTTGAATACATGGATCGAAGGGATATGGTTGGGGATGGAGACTCTAAATGAACATCCTGGTGCAAACACCAACAACATGGTAATAGGTTCTGATCAAGGACACAAGTAATAACCAATGAAATTGTGCATTGGCTGTGGGAAGGGTGGGGGGGAGGGGAGGGAGAGAAATAATGTGTTTATTGTAACCAAGGAATAATGTTCTAAATTGACTAAATAAACTAATTCAAATGGAAAAAAAAGGAAATCACTGAGAATTATGGGGAGATGGAGGATTATCAGGTTTTTATTGTACTTTAATGGTTCTATGTGTATTCATTTAATTATATTATTTTATTAGTTTTATAGTAAAAAAAATCTTGGAATTTGAGAGATGGAAGGGACATGGATAGATAGATGGCTGACCATGGAGTCAGGAGGACCTGAGTTCAAATCTTACCTCTGACATGTATTAACTATGATACTTAACCCTTTTTGCCTCAGTTTCCTCATCTTTAAAGTGAGTTAAGGAAGTAAATGGCAAACCTCTCCAGTATCTTTGCCAAGAAAAGCCCAAATGAGATCATGAAGAGTCAGAAATGACTAATTAACCAAACAACAACAATTTTATTTTTAGTAATTTCATTAGATTTTTTTGGGGAACAGTTTTATATTCACAAAATCCTAGAAATTGAGAGATAAAAGGGGCTTGAGAGGCCATTCTGTTCAACTGATACCCGAACAGGAATCTTCTGTATACAAAGAAGACACATTCCCTTGGCAATGACCTGTTGGCATGAAGGCTGCCAAGCAGTGGGCACCTTGGGGACTCAGTCCTGGGACACTCTTAGGAGAATTTTTTCCATGCTGTGCATCTGACGTGTCTGTCACGGCTCCCTGAACACCTCGCGCTCATCCTGCTTTGTCGTTCCTGTCATCCTCCACCAAATGGAAGCTCCTGGAGGGCAGGGAATGTCCCTAAGAACTGGGCTTCCAGTCCTGCCAGCCTGAGGAATATACCTTCTCTCACTGATCATCTAGTAAATGGAGCTGACAACATTTATGTAAGGGTGGAGGGAGGTCAATTGAGTGACTCCACTTAAAATAATTACCAGAACCAATCAGATAATCATCAATCAATCAACCAATGGCATGAGCATA
Organism: Monodelphis domestica; assembly: GCF_027887165.1. Classification (NCBI taxonomy): domain Eukaryota; kingdom Metazoa; phylum Chordata; class Mammalia; order Didelphimorphia; family Didelphidae; genus Monodelphis; species Monodelphis domestica. Next base: position 9,159,848 of record NC_077228.1, on the reverse strand, counting down.
GGAGTGAGAAAGCCTGGAGAGCAATGGAGGGAGGCTCCACAGGAATGGGCCAAGGAAACAGTCATCCTCTGCGGCTTTCCTACAGTTCAGCGAATCCTCTCAGAACCCAGCGTTTAAGGATCTGGCAACAAAGGAGAGAAACATCCAGCCTGGCCTCTGGGAGGGGATTGCCAGGGTCTGGGGGAGGGAAGGGTGAGGCTTGTCTCCTTTGCTCCTTACCCATCAGCCCAGAGGAGGGTCTGGCGGCCCCAGATGGGTCGGCGATTTGGGTTTCCTATCAGTGTTCTAGCAATCTGCCCTGGGACTCTTGTGAGGAGCCCAGAAGAAGGGGATCTTCAGGAGGCCCCACAAAGGGCTTGGGAAAGGACTTCTAGGAGTTGGACGTTGTCATATGTGTTCTCTAAGCTTGAGCCCCATTTCCCCAAACGAGAGGGTCCTCCCAGGTTTGTTTGGGTTTTTTTTTTGAGGGGGAGTTACTTGTGACAACTGTTACTAATATGTACCTCAGTAATAATATATTTCTAGAAGATAATTAAGACTAGCTTATATAAATTGCCTTTTTAATGGGAAACTTTTATTTACTTAATTAATTTAGAATATTTTTCCATGGTTCCATGATTCATGTTCTTTCCCTGCCCCCCCCCCCAGCTGATGCATAATTCCTCTGGGTTTTACTTGTGCCATTGATAAAGACCTATTTCCATATTATGTCAATTGCCTTTTAATGAGGAAGACATGTTGGTGGGGGCTTATCACTGGATTGTCAGCTCCTTGAGGGCAGGGACTATCTTTTTTTATTAATTGTCCCCCTGGTGTTTAGCATAGTGGCTGGCACATAGTAGGCCCACAGCAAATGTTGGCTGGGTTGGATTGGGCTTGTGATGTCTAGTTAGGAAGATCCCCCTCAACTCTGAGGGTCCCCTAAAACAAAACCTGAGGGGAGGCTTGGAAGTCTGGGGACCTACCTCAGCAGTGTAAGTGGGGGGTGGGGAAGGGAGCCCAGGGAGCCCAAGTCTGTTCTCTATTTGTAAGTCTTCTTTCCTAGCTTGTGAGGAAACAATTTGCAAGCCTTGGAGTGGTAGAGAAAAAACAATTATTCTTACTCTAAAAACTTGGAGTTAGTCAGGTCCACAATGAATTTTTTACGGGTTCATTTTGGTCAGTTTCTCCGGTTGTCTCCTTTTTTCCTGATTTGACTTTTAGTTCCTTGGCCCTTATTTACCAATTTTTTGTGCTGTCTTAGTATTTGGTTTTTTATTGTGACATAAATTATTGACGATTCATTACTGCTGTGCTATAGCCCGAGTGCCTGGCTGAGTCATAAAATTAGAATTTCTACTTAGCAGGGGATGAATTGCTGGAGTATATTACTTGTTCCTGAACCAAATCATAATTGAACTGGGCTTTTAGCTCTCTAATATGATAGGTAACTCTGACCCAAGACTTTGGAAGCTACAGTCTTTTCAGTAGGACAACTAGGTGCTGAGCATTAGGGACAACATGGTGCCAACCATGAAAAGCAAAAAAAGAGGGAAGGCTACTGACCAGGGTTTGACCTTGAGCAAGTCATGGCAGTTCACTTGAGCCTCAGTTTACTTTCCTGTAAAACTGACTATTTAATTCAACTCATCAAGCATTTATAGCAGCCAATAAGTGCCAGGAACTGGGTAAGACACAAAGAAAATACAGATAAAATGCCACAGTCCCTGCCTTCAGTGATTTTACATTTTACTGGTTTACCTCTCAGATTCTTTAGAACTCCATGTTTCAGATACTCTGATCCATTGCACTTAGCACATTTTGCTTTGGATTACACTTATGTTCATCTCTTATCCTGCTATTAAATGATACTTGAGGGCAGAGATGGCATCATTTTTTTCACTTGGCACAATGTCTCATAAGAAAGAAGGAAACAAGGGAGTATTTATTAAGCCACCGCTATGTGCCAGACACTGTGTTAAGGATCTTAGGAAGCATATTTTTATCATTACTTCCATTTTAGGGTTGGGAAACTGAGGCAGGCAGCAGTTAAATGATCGGCTCAGGATCACTTAGTAAGTGTCTGAGGTCAGATTTGGGTGGGGAACTGTAGACAAGGTACTTGGACTTAAAGAGAGAAGCAATGTGACATACCTCTGCCTCCCAGGCAGTGAAAACTGAAGCTGGAGGTCCTTGGGTCACCCGAATGGTGCCGACTGCCCTCACCAGAACCTGCCACTGGGTTCATTTGTTCTTCTCTAAGCATGATGAACTTCAGAGAGGAAAGGCTCAGTCAGAGGTCTAGTCCACAAGACAAGGAAAGGAAGAGCCTCTTCTCAAGTCTTGATCCAGAGTTCCTGGGCTTTTATCTGATAATTGGCCCAACTGGGCACCTCACGGGCAGTCTGCCCTGTGCCTTTCATGTAATTCATGGGTGAGGAGAAGCTTTCTACTTTCTGAGTCTCAGAGAGGCCGTGGGTAGCTATTTTCTTTTGTATCTGCTTATTTTGTTCCTATGCCAACAGTAAAACACCATATAGCGTTAAGTATGGGCTTAGTCTGTTCCTATGGGAAACAATCCTATTAGGCCTAGACATATGGCCAGGCAGTAGTGAAGGAATGAGTGAATGAAAGAATCAATTGAATGAATATTTATTAAGTGCTTACTTATCTCAGGCAAGCACTGTACTAAGCATTGGGGATAGGAATGGACAATCAGGACACTCTGTGCCCTTAGGGAGCTTACACTCTACCAGGAGAAGACACATGGGAAGAGGCAATGAAGTCTGGGGAGGAGCTGGGCTTTCTGGATGGAGATAGGCATGGGGGTGATTCCAGCTGGGGAAAGTCCCAATAATCAGGCCTCTCCTGCAGGCAGAGGAGTTTGCCCAGCCAAGCAGGGAGAGACAGAACTAAGGGTCAGAAGGCGCCTGTTCTTTGAGAACTAGAGAGTTTGGTGTTTGAATAAGCACAATATTTGAACCCTCACTTTGTGCCCAGTCCCCTGGGGAACACTGAAGATAGAAAGACAAAAGGGAGTCAGGTCTGCCCTCAGGGAGCCCCCACCCTAAGGAGGGTGACCAGACCGACACAGGCAGGATTTCAGCAGCAACTTGGCTGGACAGCTCCCAGGGTTTTTAGGGTCCAGTGGCAAAGCAGATGTTAATGCCTCTTCTTTCATGCCATTTCCACTCATAAAAATAGATCCTTTTCTGATGTTGAGCTATTTGACAGGGTCAAGGACTTGGGTGGCAAGAATTTTTTTTTCTAGGCCTTCAGGAGCTGTTTGCAGCAGCTGTTGCCAGCCTTCTTCTCAATGGGGGTTGCTCCCCAGGATAACGGCTGAGCACGGCTGGAAGTGCTGCTATTCCCTGAGGTCCTGGGCTGTGAGGGAAGACGGTGGTCGTCACAGCAGTCGTGATGGCTTAACACGCCTGGCACATGCTGCCTCTCGTCTCTCCCTCAGGTGCCCTGCTGTTTCAGTCAGGCTGCCCAGTGGGTGGCAGTTGGTGACAATGGCTGTCCCTTTATCCACCGGATTGGCTTTTCCACTCGATGTCTTTGAAGGCTGAGCTGGAGTGAAGATCGGTGGTGTGGGAGGGCACCGACGCTCCCAGGGGTCCTGGGCCCATCTTCCCAGCTAACAGCTGGCCATCCCTTGAAGCTGGTAGGCAGCGATAAGGAAGGAAGGTCCTCCATCATGGCTGCTCAGTGGGGCGAAAAGCATGCCAACCTCCAGGATGAAGGGTCCGCAGGCAGATCCTTTCTGATGAGGAGCATCAGGTGAGTGGTGGGAAGCACAACCCAGAGGTTAAAATGCTCACATTTACACCAAGCTAACTGGCACCCTGCATGCCCAGATCAGAATCCAAAATATCCTGCCAGGCTAGAACTCTGGACCGGATCACACAAGACAACACTCAGCAGGAATAAATGGAAATTCTTTTATTTTAGTTTGAGAATCCCTCCTTGGCCCTTCCAAATGGAAATGCTCTCTTCTGGTCTGATCTCAGAGCACTCCATGATCCTTCTAAACAGAGCAGCTCCCGATTTGTTCTCTATTTATCTGTAAATGGTGCCTGATGATCCCCTACTAGGCAGAAACTCCTTGAATGCAGGGATAATGCTTTGCCCTATTGCTCTACATCTAGGCCACTTTCTTAAAACGAGGTACTTGGAAGGAGAAAAAATGGGAGGAATTCATTGAAAAACAATGCTGGTTTCTCTCTCTCCCACGTCTGACTCTGGTGAGATTTGGGGGAACTGTGTGGTCTCCACTTAGTCTGATCTAGCTGCTTTCTTTGTCATGAGCCCTGCTGGCTTCCAGCACAGTGTCCTGAATGGTGGCCAATTCGTCATTTAATCTGAAAAAGTTTCATCTCTTCAAAATTGATGTATCCCTTTTTACTTGGATTTTTCCTCCTTGCCTCCCATCCCCTTCCCACACTATACCAACTCCCAAACAAAATTCCCACCCAAGAAACTCCCTTTGTAGCCACGCAGAACCCCATGCTGGCCACACCCATGGAATGGCCTTCTCTTGGCATTTTTAGTAGCCTCTCAGCAGTGGTTGTTTATGAAACGTCTTCCATGTGCCAGCCACTGTGACATGGACTGGGAGGAAAGGCCCTGCCTTCAAGGAGCTTCCTTTCTATGCCTCAGATCTACAGAGATCCAGCTATCTCCACTCTTTGTGGCCAAGCCTGTGGCATGCATGAAAGAGACTCTTCTAACTGTTTAGAAAAGAGTGATGCAACATGGTATGTTTGGAGAGGTGGGGATGCAATGCGACAGCTTCAGAGGAGAAACTGTCTTTATACTGTCTTTAAGAGGAGAGGCTTCCTGGGGTGAGGGGAGAGAGGGAGAGAGGGAGATGGAGACAGAGAGAGAGAGAGAGAGAGAGAGAGAGAGAGAGAGAGAGAGAGAGAGAGAGAGAGAGAGACAGAGAGAGAGAGAGAGAGAGAGAGAGAGAGAGAGAGAGAGAGAGAGAGACAAACAGACACACAGACAGAGAAATGAGAGACAGAGGAGACAGAGAGGGAAGAAGGGAGAAGGAAAGGGAGAGGGAGACAGAGAAGGGGGAGGAGAGAGAGAGAAGAGAGATAGAAAGACAGAAACAGAGACAGAGAGACAGAGACAGAAAAGGAGAGAGAGTGAGGGAGGGGAGGAGGGAGAAGGAGAGGGAAGAGAAGAGGATTTGGGAAAGTAAGTTAAGGAAGGAGCATTCTAGGCATAGGCGACAGGCCATACAAAAGGCATGGAAATGAATGATGGAATGCCAGGTGTGAAGAACAGTAAGAGACTTATTATGATTGGGTTTTAAAGTCCATGTAGGAGAGTAATGTATAATTATATAGAATAATGTGGCTATATATGCATACACACAGCTATAATAATAATGATGTTTAATAAGGCTGAGAAGGTGGAAGGGGGCCAGGCTGGCGAGAGCTCAGCACTGGATTTATCGGGGGGCGGGCAGGGGAGGGGGGATGGAGTCAGATGGAAACTTCAGGAAAAATCACCCTGACAAGTTGGTGGCAGAGGGATAGCCGGGGCAGTGACTCGAGATGGGAAAACCAATGAACAGGACACTGCAATAGTCCAGGTGAGAGGTGAGGTGATGAGGGCCTGAACCAGAGTGTGGGGAAGAGAAGGATGGGAGGCATACGGTGCAGGTAGAAACACAAAGAGCTGGTAAGTGCTAGTATATATGAAGAAATTGGAGGGGAGGATTAAAGGGCACCTAAAAGGAGGGTAGTTCCATCGCTGGATGGAGATGGGGTAGTTTGGAAGAGGGAGGAGTTCGCTGAGAAAGATAATAAACTCTTTTTAGGGCTCGTTGAATTGGAGATGATGCTCTGATGTAGTGGATCGACATGGAGTCAGGAGAATCTGGCTTTGAATCCTACCTGAGATGCAAGCTATGTAATGCTGGTTAAGTCAACCTTCATGAACCTCATTTTCTTCATGAAAAATGGGTATAATAGTACCTCCACTATCAAGTCACACAGGATGGCAGTGAAGTTCCAAGGAGGAGTAGAAGGTCCTTTGGAAGACTTGAGATGCTACTGAAATGCCAGCTCGTGTGATGGATGGACGCGAGTCCACTCTTCCTGGGCCTCCATTTCCCTCATCCACAAAAGAGAGACAATTAAAAACTGCCCTTCTTAGCTGCCAGGGTGGTGAGGCTCCAGGGAGCTCATGGGCATGGGTGTCCTACCTTGCTAAGCCCTCCATGAGTGTGGGGATGTTCTTATTTTTAGAATGCTGAGTCCATTGTTTCTGGCCCCAGAACAGAATATTCTGAGAGATGAGCTTTCCTGCGTCAGCCAGGACTGTTTATCTCTTTCATTACACCCGATCCATTGCTGCCCTGGCCTTCCATTCAAGGGATACAGAGAAAGATGCTTCTGGGGACCAGTTGTTCTTGGAAGAGGGGCCAGTGTTAGCAGCCAGATGAATGGAGAGCGGGGACAGGCCTGCGTCAGAGATAGCCTCATCCTTAATTAAGGGGTTACCATGTTTACAGAGAGATGTATGTCTTTGTACGACTGCTCTTAGAAATGGGCAGAATCGTCGGTGGGGGTGGGAGACTCTAGAGAGGTGACACCGGCAGCAGGACCTGGCTGTGCCCTGGGCATCGGCTCATTTCAATGCCCGACAGCCCAGGGCTCCCCAGCGTCCTGCCTCCAGCTTCCCTTCTCCATTTGTCCTCTCTCCATCCTGGCCAAAGGGACACACTGAGAAGGTGGGGAATTGAGAAATGTGAGAAGCAATTGTTTCCACGCTCTCTCTCTCTCTCCCTCTCTGGCTCGCTGCTGGCTTCCCGGGGCCCCTCTGCGAAGCTCCAAATCCCCTGCAATCCCAGGCTAAATGTTAGTAAGGGAGGGATCAGGCTTTACACCGAGGTCGTCAACGGCCGCATACATTTCGGAGGTAGTTAAGAGGGCCGCCACATTGGTCTGCCAGCCAGCCAGCCTCAGCCCCTCCTGCCAGACGGCCTATGGTAATTGAAAGTAAATGAAGAATTACAGGAGGAGGGAGCCGGGGCCATTGGTATTCAGGTCCTGCCTGCAGCGCCCGTCCCAAAGCCAGGCTATTGACAGCTGTCAAAGAGGCAGCAAAGGGAAGAGGCTAAATCCCAGCTGCAGCCACAGGGCTGGAGAGAGGGATTAGATGAACTGAGAAGCCCTCCTGGATTTAGCTCCCACTCTGATCTGTAGAAAAGTGTGTGTGTGTGTGTGTGTGTGTGTGTGTGTGTGTGTGTGTGTGCGTGTGAGTGTGCGTGTGAGTATGTGTGAGTGTGAGTGTGTGTGAGTGTGTGAGTGTGTGTGTGAGTGTGTGTGTGAGTGTGTGTGTGAGTGTGTGTGTGAGTGTGAGAGTGTGTGTGAGTGTGTGTGTGAGTGTGTGTGTGTGTGTGTGTGAGGGGCCAAGGATCCTAACCCAATCTCCTAAGGGAGAAGGATCTACACTCACACACACACACACACTCTCGCTCTCTCTCTCTCACACACACACACACAGACTAATGTGAGGGTGCAGCCCAGAATACCACCAAGAGATCCCTGGGGTGTCCCCAGAGTCCAAGGGCAATTTTAGCCTTGAATGGGCGAGGTTCTATGCTTCACACAGCCCTGAGGCTTTGGGGGACAGCCTGGAGGCAGGACAAATGGAAGAGAATCTGGGAGGGAAGATGGTCCTGAGGAGAATAACCAGGAAAGGCTTCTTCCAGAAGGGGGGATTTTGTCAGACCTGCCGGAAGCCAGGGAAGGGAGAAGAGACACCTGGCCTGGGGGCCAGTCAGAGAAAAGGCCAGGAAGGAGGAGTCGGGTCAGTGGAAACAGCAAGGAGGCCAGCATCATAGCTGAAGAGTTTTGGGGGACCTTCAGCATGTGGGGGGAGGACACCAGACCGGGGACCTTGATGGCAGAAAGAACTTCCCATGAGGAAGCTTTAAATGTAAGCATTAGTGGGCCAGGGGCCCTTAGTGGTGCGGCCCGAACCCCGGCTTTTTGGTCTCTGAAAGCCAGCTCTCTGTCTCCTAATAATGCTGCCTCTGATACTGTCTGCTCTCCTGTCATATCCTTTAGAAACCCGGGACACAGTCACATCAAAACGAGACCCAGGAGGAACATTTCATGAATACAAATCACTATGAAATATGAATGATCCAGGCTGGTTATCCGAGGCCTCTTGCCGCAGGAAGGAGGGAGCTCATGGGGATAGAGACAGCCAGAGTGTCTGGGAATCCTGGAATGAAGCCTCTAGGAGCAAGGGGATTCTTCAAGCACCCCCTGGATTTTAAAGACGAGGAGATAGGGATTCGAATCCTACCTGACACTTCCTAGTTATGTGACTTGGGATGAGTCACCTAATCTCTCTGCCCATCCATTTCCTCATCTGTAAAATGAAGATGATGACTTCTAAGATTCTTTCTCCTTCTAACTCTATAATCCCATTTGTTAGCTAATCTAATTATAATTGGGATATTCAAGGATACCTGAGAAGAAGGAAGGCAGTAAACACCTACTGTGTGCTCGGCATTGTTAAATGTCTTACAAATATTAAACTTCTGGATGTTCACCACCTTGTGAGATAGGTCCTAGGACTATCCCCTTTGTACCCTTGAGGAAACTGAGGTAGATAGAGATGAAGTAGCTTGCCCAAGGTCACACAGTCTGAGGTCAGATCTGAACTCAGGTCTTCTGGACTCCAGGCCACTTGGTGCCACCTTGTTGGGGTTTGTGTTTCCTAGTATAAACCTGCCCAGCCCCCAAGAGCAACAAGCTATCATCTGAGCAGACGCAATGGACTGAGGCAGCCTTCTGTGTTGAGCTTCCTTTCCCAGAACTATGCCAAACACGCTGGGGCGTGGGGCGCAGTAAAGCCTACCCATGGCATCTCAGGTGGCATCTCAGGACCTCGTGTGCCTGACTGCCGCCCCTGTGACCTGGACACCATCATCAGGAAGCCAATAATCAATCCCTTCAAGCTCCAAGTGGGACCTAATTAGAATGTTGATCTAGGCCAAGATTCGCGTCCTAGGCAAGAGCCTGTGTATGTGAGCAGGCTAAGAATGGAGCCCAGGAGAGGACCTGCTCCTAGTCCAAGTGTGCGTCCTACCGTATGCACCATGGCTGAGTTACTAAGTTAATCGTGAGGCTGCGAATCTATTTATAATAAACTTTGAGGTAAACTAAGTCATGGAACAGGCGGGTCTTAGATCATCCAAGGGAAGACTTGGGTTTTATCCCTGAATTCTCAGCCCAGCTTCCCAGTGCCGTGCCGGGCATTCTCCCAGGAGGGCCCAGGGTTGGGATCCGAAGGGAGCCGAAGGGAGCTTCTAAGGCCCTCATTCTCCACGTGTGGAGAGGGACTCCCTTGAGGTCCTGTGGGAAGCCAAAAGCCGAGCTGGGGATCTGAGCTCCAATTCCCAGATGGCCATCCAGCGTTCTTGCCAGGCATGGGGCTGCCTGACCAGGAATCCTTCCTGGGGGAGGAAGGGCAGTCTCATTACTTCCTATCTGTGGCCCAGCTGCCAGGAAGACAGTAGTTATCAGTCAGCTTCTCTGCTGTTGGGCACCTAATGTAATAAATACCTGTTGAATTCAATTGCCTGGAAGACAGAAATTAATTGCAGCAACATTTCCAATAGGCCACTTTTCTTTCACGGAGGCGAGCTGACAGGCTGGCTTGAGTCCTTTCAAATTACATTGCTCTAGGTAGCCTAAATTGCAAATGTCCTTTGATTTACAGGAACACTACCTGGAGTGAATCCAGCGCTTCTGAACCTTCTGGAGGGCCTTCATGGCTGATCTCACGTCCAACCTGGGACAGGCTGGGTGGAGAGCGCAGGCCCCCAGTTATTTGTATGTACTGGTTAAGTGATTTCCCCTCGCACCCAGAGCCTGGACTCAGGGCTCTGGACCCCAGCCTCTTGACAATGGGACC
>NC_077228.1:9074918-9144918 GCF_027887165.1 Monodelphis domestica | reverse complement strand
GACTTCCACTCCCTGGACCTCAGCGTTCTCGAGCAGCTCTTCCCCTGGCCTCCCCAGATGTGTATTGTTCCAATGTGATCACTCTAGGTCAGCGTCATTGGTTTCCTACGTAGTCCTGTGCATTTATTGTTTGTGCACTACAAACGACTACTCATGAGAGGGCATCCCTGCCAGAGGGGTCCAGGAGCTTAAGAACCGTTGGCCCCATGATCTCCAAGGGCCTGGCCAGTGGGAACATTCAATTCAACTCAGCAATGTTTATTGAGAAGCCACTATCTGAGGGGTAGCTAGGTGATCTGGAGATAGGAAGTCCTGGGTTCGAATTTGGCCTCAAATACTTCCTAGCTGTGTGACCCTGGGCAAGTCACTTAACTGCAATTGCCTAGCCCTTACTACCCCATGCTGCCTTAGAACTGATATTAGGTATTGATTCTAAGATGGAAGAAAAAGGTTTAAAACAAAAGTATATAACCTGGGGGGACTCCTAGGATGGTTACCGGTGCCAAGGGAAGGGTTGGGGGGGGGGAGAAAAAGAAATGTTCCCAAGAAAGCACTTTTGGCAGCCCTATAATTTTACACTCTGGGGCAGAGCCCTGATGGACCTGTCCTAGGTAGACCCTTGCATCCAGGCTTCTCCTAGGAGGAACTCTATTGTTAGAATGAGTCTCTTTTCTCATAGCTCTTAAATCAGAGAGAGGTTGTCTATAAAAGGGTAGCTGGGTGGTGCAGTGGATAGAGTGCCAAGATAGAGACAGGAACTCAGCCCAAGTTCAAATCCAGTTTTAGACATTTATGAGCTGTGTGACCTGGGCAAGTCACTTCACCCTGCCTGCCTCAGTTTCCTCATCTGTAAAATGAGCTAGAGAAGGAAATGGCCAGCTCTTCCAGTATCTCTGCCAAGAAAACCCCGAATGGAGTCAGAAAGAGTCCGACACAACAAAAATCCATCTAAAAGGGCATCCTAAGTTGCCAAACTGAGATCAGAGAGAAACACACACTAAAGGCTGTCCTAGTTAAAAGACACACACGTGCGCGCACACATACACACACACACACACACACACACACACACACACACACACACACACACACACACCCCACCACCACCAGTGACAGGGTCTTCTCAGAGAAAGAAGATGCTCTTTTACAATGCAGAGAATCCTGGTGGGAGAGTGAACCCACAGGAGATTCCCACCTCAGTGTGAATCACTCTCATCAGATTGTCTGCCTCCCAGCTGAGGACACCTGACAAGGGAGGAAATGGAGTTTTGATTAGAAAGCAGAAGGAGTGATCCCCAAGATGGGTGCGTGGAGCTCAGGATATTGGCAGAGAAATCACGGGCTCATGACATCCCGGGGCTGACTGGAGGCACCCCCATGGGAGGGAGGGAATGGAAAAGCTCCCACAGACACCCGGGGTCTGTGAAGCATCCCAGGTCACCTCTAGGAAGCTAGCCTGGTGTCTGGTCAATGTGCCAGGACCCTGGCCAGTCACTAAACCTGGCTTATTGGGATGCTACATCCAGAGTTCAAAGAGATGCTGATTCAAATCCTGCCCCATGTTTAGCTGGGCAGCAGTGGAGAGGGGGCTTAATCCTTCTGGTCTTATTTTCCTCCTCTGTAAAATTAGAATAATACTATCCATGGGAAGATACGTTCATCAGGAAGACTTGAGTTCAAATCCAGCCTTAGACACTTGCTAGCTGTGTGACCGTGGCCAAGTCAATTCACCCTGTTGCCCTGTTTCCTCATCTGTAAAGCAAGTCAGAGAAGGAGATGGCCAAGAAAACTCCAAATGGGATCCTGAAGAGTCTGACACAACTGAACAAAACAATCCACCCTAATGACCTGGGTTCTAGTCCTGCCTCCAACACGTTCTATCGGTGTGGTCGTGCCACTTGGGGGACAAGATCCACGGCGGCAGAGGGGTTTTTCCTCAGATGTGTGCTTTGCCCTGAAGAAATCACAAGCCCGCTTTAGGAAAAAGTCCCCCCTCACCTCCCCAGGTTGGAGAAGGGCCGGACGAGATAATGTATGTAAATACTCCATAAATGTCAGCGATTACAAATGTCCATTGATTAGGAGTCCTTCTCCCCTCCTGACACGGCTCTCCCAGGACCCAATCTGCAATTCCACTTAATTCAGTGAGACTCAGCGGAGCACAGATTCCAATGATAAGTTTTCTATTTGTGCCAGAGTTTTCAAAGCATTTAATCCCACTGACAGTGTGCAGGAGGTAGATAGAGCTGCTAGAATAATGATTATGATAATGATAACCATAACTCACGTTGCTCTCTGGCTTTTAGGGCAGGGGATGACCTCACTGGTTTCACAACAACCCGGGGAGGGAGGGGCTCTTTTTACCCCCATTTTGCAGAGGAAAAAATGGAGGTCATGGCTAGATATCCAATGACTTGCCCAAGATGACACAGCCAATAAGTATCTGAAGCAGGACTCAAATGTGGGTCTTCCTCCTTCCAAGATGAGCTCGCTATGCTCTGAAATGAGAGCAATAAAGGGGCTGAAGTGGGGCCACACAGCTAATGAGTGGCGGGGCCGGGATTGGAGCTCTGATTTCCCAATTCCATTGGGCTCCATATTCTGGGGATGGAAAGGAAGCGTCGGACATAATCTCAGCATCCTTGTGTCCAAGGACGGGGGGGGGGGGGGTACTCTGTCTATTCCATGCCAGGAAATCCAGAAGTGAAGAGGATGTTGTCTCCTGAGGTCTGTCCCTGCTTCATTCTGCAGAGCTCAGCTGTCCCAGAATTCTAGTTTCCAAGGCAGAAGGTGTCCCAGAGCCCCTCCTTCAGCCTGCCGTGGGAGTGGCTGTTCGGTGGTTTCTTAGTCTTGTCTGACTCTTCTGGACACTCTTCAGCCCGTCAAAGTCCCTCTTCCATTCCACTGCCCCGAACAAACTCCAATTCCACCGGCGCTGTGCCCGGGACCAGTTTGGTCCTTGGACCTCTTAGCCCTGGGCACTCACGCCACTAGGCTGCTCCAGTTTCCCCTTGTTACGTGGGGAGGGCAGGCAGGCTTGCCAGTCATCCACACATCCCTGCACCATTCATCCCCAACAACTGGATTTTTCAAAAGTAGGAGTGGTTGGTCCCAGAGTATGAGAACAAGAGTTCAACAGGGAACCATCTGCCCTTGCCCTGGCCAGACCCCATCTGGAGAATGGGCTCAGCTCGGAGGACCTGGCCAATCCCTCCTAACCGGAGAGCCTGCTCCCTCCTCGATTACGTCCAGTTTATCTCGAGCACAGCTGCTTGCATGTTGTCTCCCTGCTAGGCTGGGAGCTCCCGGAGGACCAGGATGCTGTCCCACGTCCCCCTGCCTTTTCTTTGTATTCCCAGGTCGAGCACAGAGCTGAAATGTCCACTGGCTGACAATTTAAGAAAGACGTTGGCAACCTGGAGCATGTTTAGAAGAGGGGAACAAGGATTGTGAAGGGTCTTAAGATCGTGGCATCGAAAATCCCCGGAGGCTGAAGAAGAGAGCTTGGAGAAGGGCCCAAAGGTGGAGCTCAGAATCGCACCCTGGAAGAGGGCTCAGCCTTATTCTGCTGGGCCCCAGGGGGACAGTTATGAACAAAGACAGGATGTTGTCAGGAAGCAGTTGGAGGCTGGAAGTCAAAAAACACTTCCTGGAACAGTCACAATGGGCACGCGAGAGTCTTCAAAGAGAGTTGAGTGACGCTTTCATGGAGAGAAGCTACTTTGGGGGGAGTAACTGAGTCAGAGAGAAGGTCAGTGATTCAGTAAACCCTTCCTTTGACACTCAGTACTTGTGCTATGATAGAGGCTGTCAACTAACTCCTCTGAGCCTCGATTTTCTCATCTGTGAAATGGCAATGATAATAATACTTTCAATTCCTACTTCACAACTAGTAGTGCCAGAGAGAGGCACCTATTTGGAGAGCTCCCCAATCCAATTTGGTGCTTAATAATTCAATCATTACACTAACTCATGACCCAATGTGTTTTCTGTCCATTATCCTCACAAACCCCTGTGAGATAGGCAGTGGAAGAAACAGACACTCAGAGAAGTAATAATGATAGCTAGCATTTATATAACACCTACTATGTGCCAGGCACTATACAATTATCTCATTTGAGTCTCAAAACAATCTTGTGAGGAAGATGCTATTATTACCCCCATTTTACAGATCAGGAAACTGAGGCAATTAAAAGACATTAGTGACTTGTCCAGGGTCAGCTAGATTTCTAAAACAAATAGAGTTCAGGAAACACACACACATTTATCAAGGAATTAATAACATGTACAGAATGCTGTATTAGGAGTTAGGGCGAGAGGAAGGTGAGGTAACCTAGAACCCCTACCCTCATGCAGCTTCCCATCAAGCAAGGACGTAAGGCATCAACACCCTTAATTACATAACAGAGGACACAGAGGACGGGCAGTGCTTGGTTCAATTCAGAAGCTAGAAGCATGGCAGGTGCAACATCAAGGGATCAGTTCATCTCTTGAGTGAACCCCTCAACATCAAAGGGCCCTCAGGGGTGCTAACCAAGCACTCAGAAAGCCAGCCGGCCCCCATCTGTGGATCCCACACTCTTACCATTTCCTCCTCTTTAGCAAAGGGGTTGGTGTGGATTATCCAATTAGATGGGTTGAGTCCTTCCATTTTATTTAGTGAAACTTCTCTCCTTCTTCTTAATTCTTTTTTTAAAGATCTCACCTTCCTTAGAATTGATACTAAGTATTGGTTCCAAAGCAAAGGGTTAAGTAATTGGGGTCAAGTGACTTACCCAGGGACACACAGCTAAAAAATGTCTGAGGCTAGATTTGAACCCATGACCTCCCATCACCAGGTCTGAGCCATCTACTTGTCCTTCTTCCTAATTGTTGATGTTTCCCAACTAGTCAAGCTTACATATACTGATAAAATGATGATAGTCCTTAGCAAAGTGCCTGACCCTGAAATATTGGATTGATGATGAGAATGATGACAATAATAATGACAGAAAATGTAACAACTGGATGACTAAAAGTACTTCCTTCTCCAACGTCGTTTCTGATGACCGTTCCCCCTCTTACTTTAGTCCTCCTGATACTCTGCTTTGTGTTTATTTTGAACAGATGCCATTGTTATTGATCTGTGTGCATCTTGGTGAAATGTAACACCCTTAAGGGTAGGAGCTCTAGTTTCCTCTTGTCTTTATATCCCCAGAATCTATTGGGTTGCCTGACACACAGTAGGTGCTTAATATGTGTTTAGAGAACTAACTTGAATTGAGTTTAAATTAAATTTGACTTCCATTTTGGAGCTTCGGCAATTAATATGGTTTGTTGGAGACCTGAGTTTTCACATCAATTTGCACACACACATGCGCGACACTTTATCGGGTGGTTAGGGATAAGGGTTTTCCTATCCAGATGTTCACAGCCTTTGGAAAGGGTGGCTGAACTGCTCCTGGAGTTGGGCTCCTCCTTGGCCTTGGACAGCTCCAGCTGGGTTCAGGAGCATTTAGCCTGGAGCTTACCAGACTCCAGAAGGAGGGAGGGACTCTCTGGAGGAGAGCAGAGGGAGCAAACAGGCATCCTGGAGATTCATGACTTCTATCTCCCTGATGCCTTCCTTTCCCTCCCTTCCACACCCCTTCCCAGCAAAGCCCCCACACTGATGACAGCCTCAGCGGCAGGCAGGGCTCAGCTGGTATTTTCCAATTCGTGGGCTGGAGGCTGGGATCCCCCACGGTCTTCTCACATGTGGAGCCCACCAGCTCTGGGTCCAATATAGAAACATCTCTCTCCCTGCCCACCCCCAACCTCAGCCTCTGATTCATTCTCCAATCTGGAATCAGTGGGAAAAAGGCGTGGGTTTGAATCCTGACTCTTCTCTTTACTACCCTGATGTAGTAAAGATCATTGGCTGCCTAGGCAGAGGACTTGGGTTCAAATTCCAATTTTGAAACTTAACTAGCTGTCTAATTTAGGGCAAGTCACTTAACTTCTCTGGGTCTTGAGACTTGGAGTTTGAATTAGAGGGTCTCCTAGGTCAGTCTCTAAATCTATGGAAGTCACTTACTGCCCCCAATTCTTAACTATTAAAGCTGTTCAACCAAATATGGAAAGGCCTTTCTTAGATGGTAATGAGTTTGAATTTCCCTTACAGCCCAGGCTGGCTAGCTGCCTGCTGACATGATGCAGAGGCATTATTTTCAGGTATGGATTGGCCCAGATGTCTCTTCTGGCTCAGCCTATAATTTTAGGAGCAAAGCCTCCTCGGGAAGCAAATGAAAGTTGGATACACATTTCACAGGGTGGAGAATGCCTTCCTGGGTTGGCCTTGATCTGGAGTTCCAAACTTATACTAAGGGGAATTGGAAGGAACCCAGAAGCACATAAGGTTTCCTTTATTTTTTAAAAATCCTCAGAAGATAGTACAGTGTCTAGAACATGCTGGGTACATAGGAAATGCTTACTAAATTGCCTTCCTGGTCTCGAGGACCCCAAAGAGTTCAATTCTCGTATAGGACAATATAGAGGGGAATTCAGGGTAGTCTTGGAGTTCCAAGAATGCTCTTTCACCTGGGTCAAAGTCTCTGAGGAGGCACTGAATGGGAAAATATTGAGAGGCAGGTAATCAGCTTAAATATCACCCATTCCTACTTTGTACCTGGAATTCTGGGAATTGATTGACTGGAGCTTAATAAGCCAGCCACTGTGAGGTACCATGGAGAAAGTGTCTGCCTCTGGGATGCAAGCTCCATCCTAGAACAACTGCATGCCAAATCTAGCCCTCAGGAGGACCCCACTCCAGAGCTGCCCTCTCCGTGCCGAGATGATCTGGTTCTGTTATTTATTGGCAGTCAAGCTGTGCCTCTCCTCTTCTCCCAAGTCTATTCATTTGTACCTGCTCTTTCCAAGGCCAACTCCTCTACTTGGGCTTTCCATTCTTGGCAACCTGAGAGGTTGTTCTCGTAATCATTTCTTTTCTAGCTCTGTCTGTTTCCTCTCTCTGTGTGCCTCTCTTTTCTGTCAGTGTCTGTAGCTATGTCTTTGGATCTGTCTGTCTTTATCTCTCTCATTTCTCTCTGTTCCTCTGTCTTTTTGTCCGCCTTTCTCTGTGTCTGTCTCCACCCCAATCTCTCCCTGGCTTCCTCCCTGGTTCCTTTCTTATTACTTACACAAATACCCAACTTGCCATTCTTAAAAACAAAAAAACAAAACCTTTTGCTCCTCTGCCCTCTGATGATTGCCTTCTACTGAAAACTCCAAGACAGACAAGGCTACCAATAGAATCTTAACTGCCTGATCCAATGGCCTTTTCTTTGCAACACTGTCTACAATCAACCAATCCCTCTTCCTTGGTTTCCATGACACTGCTGCATCTTGGTGTCCTTCTACTTCTCTGACTGTTGCTTCTACGTCTCCTCTCCTGGATCACCATCCCTCTCCCCCACGCTCCTTATAAGTCTTCCCAAGGCTCTGTCATAAGCCTTTTGCTCTTCTCTCTCTCTATCCTCCCCCATGGTGAACTCATCAGCTCTTCTGTTATCATACAGAAATCATTCTCAAACCTATTTATCCATCTTTAATCTCTCACTGAGTTCCAGTTTTACATCATAAGCCTTCTGCTGGGTAGCACCACTTAGCCATCTTGTTGGTACCTCAAACTTAACACATCCAAAACTGAGTTCATTATCTTTTCCCTAGACCCATCTATCTTCCAAATTTCGCCATGTCTGTTGAAGGTACTGTCATCCTGATAGGCTCCTCATGGGGTAACTTGAACATCATCGTCTAGTGTTTCTTCCTAGCGCCCCAAATGTGCTCCACTAGACAACTGCCTCTCTCCTTCCTCTCCCTCTCCCTCTCTCTCATTTTCCTTAGCAAGCATTTATTAGAGTGATCTTGGGGTAGAGGAGAAATTAAGAATAATAATAATTCTTCCGTGAAGGGAAGAAAAATGGCCTGTTTTCTGAGCTATATGCTCTCTTATGGGTCTTTGCCCAGACTGCTATCAGAAAAATAAATGGCAGGCATGTGGGGAAAAATAATTTCCTTTGTTATCAGAGCCAGGCCAGTGATGATCTAGCTTCTTAATAGAGTCACCTAAATGGGCAGCTGACACAAAGAGAAAACTGGGCCAAGTTCCACTTAATTTAATTAAATGCAAGTTACATTTCCTAAGTACCTCCTATATGTAATGCACTAGGCCTGACATTGGAGGTAAAGATGTCAAGAAAATAAGATCCAGTCCCCTGGAGATGTTTAACCTGGTGAAGGAGAGGTGTTGGGGAGACAGGAGGATGGTGACTTCTAAGGATCTTCAAGACTGTCACGGAGAAGAGACACTAGGTTTGTCCCATGTGGCCCCAGGGGGCAGAACCAGGAGCATTGGGTAGAAGGGACAATGGGGCAGATTTTGGTTTTGGGTAGAGGAGCACTTTCTAGGGAGCAGCACTAACTCTAGAATTCCACACGGTCTCAATGCTTTCTATCATTGGAAGTAAGTAAAGGCTGGAAGGCTACCACTCTGGAATATGATGGAAGGGAATCCTTCACTGAGAGGAGGGAGGACAAGAGAACCTCATGGGTTTCTCACAACTTGAAGTATCTATAATTTGAGGATGGCCTAGAATAATGAAGATAGCAGTAGTGGCTAGAACTTATAGAGTGCTTTAAGGTTTGCAGAATACTTTGTCAATTACTTCATTTGATTCCCAGGAAGTAGATGCTATTACTATCCCCATTTTACAGATGAGTAAACTAAAGCTTAGACAGAACTGGAGCTCAGACTTATCCAAGGCGACACAGCTATAAGTGTCTAAGGAGGATCTGAATTCAGGTATTTCAAGATTCAAAATCCAGCCCTCTATTCACAGCATCACCCAGTTGCCTCCATTGGTGATTTCTGATGACCATACCTTCCTTTTGCCTTTTTTGAACTTCCTCCTCATCCTTGCCTCTCAGAATCCTTAATTTTATTCAAAACTCAGTTTGAGCTCCACCTTCACATGGTATCATGGACAGAAAGTTGAAAAGGATCTTCGAGGTCACCCTTATTGTTATAGATGAGGAAACAGATGGGCAGAGAAATTATGGGATTTGTCCAAAGTCATGCAGCTAATTAAGTGGCAAATCTGGGATTTGAACTCAGATCATCTGGCCCCAAACCCAGCACTCTTTGCACTCTACTTTTCTGTCTCTGAAATGTTGAATTGGCCAAGCATGGAACCTGAATCAGCTGCTTGGAAGACAATTATTCTCAGCAGAAGCTAAAGCCTGCTGGCTGCAAGTACCACTACTGCTACTATTGATAAAAGCAATTGGCACATCCATTACACATGAAGATTTACAAAATATTTTATATTTATTGTGTATAGATTCACAGATCTACCTGTTTACCTCCCCCTGTGGGGAGGGAATACTTCTTTTGTCTTTGTGCCTTCAGCACCTGGGACAGCACCTCACTCATAGCAGAGCCTTAGCAAATGCTTATTCATGGATGGATGGAGCTCCATTGATTTCTGGGCAGCACATTAGCTTGCTTCTCCTCTTACTCCTCAAACCATTTCTCTGTATATCTTTTGCTCTGTTCCTCCTCTTTCTCAACCTTAAAGGTGGATGCTGTATGTGGTCAGTCCTTGGTCTTTCCTTCTGTCCTCCCTTGACAATGTCAATGGTCATAGCAGACACTGAGATGAAGACATGGGACAGAGAGTATCCTGGGGCTTGTTTACCTCAAATATCTCCTACTTTCACCATTTCCTTCCCCAACATCAGGAAAGCTGCTGGGCAGAAAACATGGATGACAACAACAAGGCATCATTCATCCATCCTGTTGCAGTAGCCATACTCGTGTCTTGGCTCGACTGAAGTGGAAGACTTTGAGGAGGGTCTACTGTATAATCTAACCCCCAGGAGTTGTTTCTAAATGCAGATATTCCCTACTAAAAGAGAGGAAACGTGTGTGTGTGTGTGTGTGTGTGTGTGTGTGTGTGTGTGTGTGTGTGTGCGCGTGTGTATGTAGTGGGGTTTGAACCCAGGTCTTCCTGATTATGGTCTGACATTTTCTCTACTACAGATGGAAAGAGGCCCCTCCCTGCCTTCTTCCTGTCAGAGGCCTTTCCCACGCAGTTCAGCAGCTGCTTGCTCTCTGTTCTCCCACACCAGCAGCTGTTCCCACTCCCCTTTTGCTTCTATTTTCTCCCCCTGAAAAAAGAACCATTAAAAAAATTCCCAAAATAAACTTTGGTTTGAAAGTGAGGCTATTATTTGTTGTCTCAAAACAACTGAGAGATTGAACTTTTCCAAAATGGATTCTCTCATCGCTCCACCCCCAGGATGAAATGAGGGGCTGAACTGTCGAAGGGGCTGACTTTATCTTCCTCCTGGGCTCTTTTACCTACTGCAGGAGGAAATAGGATCATAGATTTAGAGCTGGAAAGGATTTTAGAGGTCATCCATTCCAGCTCCTTCATCAGCAGAAGCTGATGAACAAACCGATACCCAGAGAGGGTTAGATACCTGCCAGAGGCCACACAGACAGGTAGACAGGTAGTAGAATAATGCCTGACGGCCTTTGCCCAATGCCTAGGACAGTGCCTGGTGCATGATGTTTAATAAATGCCCAGTGAATTGAATTGAAGTCAAGGACCAAGAAGGACTAGAGCAAAGCACACATCCCTTGGATGATTTCTGTCTCTTCCCCCATTCCACCCTTACCCTCATTCTTCAGCTTGTGTATATGTATGTGTGTGTGTGTGTGTGTGTGTTTGTGTGTGTGTGTGTGTGTGTGTGTTTGTGTGTGTGTGTGTGTTGTCTTCCCCAATTCAAACTCTTAAACTCCTTAAGGTCAGGGACTTCTTTTTGTATGGGGTTCCCCAGCACTTAGGACAGTGTCAGGCACATAGTAGATGCTTAATAAATTTGTATTGATGGATTGGCTACTCCCTAAAGAAGATTTATAATTTCCTGAAAGATACTAAGGTTGGACATGGAAGACTTGAGTTCAAATCTGGACTCAGACACTAACTAGCTATGTGACCCCGAGCAAGTCACCTCACCCCTATCTGCCTCAGTGTCCTCAATTGTAAAAGGGGGATGCACCTGCCTTCCAGAACTGTTAAGAAGACTGAATGACATTGTATTCGCACATGATATTAAGCACCTAGTGGGTGCTCAAGAAATGCTTTTGTCCTTCTTCCTAATGCCCTTTAAATTTTGCATCCAACTTCCCAGATGCCAAATGTATATTCCTAAGCCCAAGTCTACCACTCTTGCTTAAGAAGCTGCAGGGGGTCCCTATTGTCTCCAGAGTAAAATACAAAGTGTTTTTCGGAGCATTTAAAGTCCTTCAGAGTCTGGTCCAAGATGATTATAAGCATGAAAACTTGGACTAGGGCTATTTGTTTCTGTCTTTGGGTCCCTAGTGCCTGCCTCTCACATGCCTGGGGTATAGAGTAGGCATTTAATAAATGGATGCTGGACTGAAAAGAGATGTAGATAACCCCCTGGTGGTAGTCCAAAAACCAATAATCCAGTTTTCAAAGGATATCACACAGACCTCTACAAGTGCACTCATAGGATAGGAAAGTTGGGAACCATCCAGAAGATGAACGATGGCCTGAACTAGGGTGCTGTGTGGTATGGGGAGGCTAAAAGTGGATGGAGGCCAGAGAGGATAAAGAGGTGAATTTCACAAACTTGGCAACTGCGTTGGCCTGGAATGTGAAAGAAAGGGAAGTATCAAGGTTGGCTTTGGGGGCGTCTTTATAAGGGTGACTGGAAGAGTGATGGTCAGAAAGGAGGAAGTTAGAGGGAAGGTACAGAGGAAATTCATGAGTTCTTTGTGGCACGTGGGAAATGCTGAGTGGATGATCCAGGTGGAGGTGTCTACTGGGAAAGTAAGAGATGTATAAATGGAGATCAGTTGATCCAGGTAACTAATCTGTCAGGTAGGTAGGATCAAGTCTGGTCTGTCTAAGTCAACAAGCATTTCTTAAGTGTGTACCATGGGGCAAAAGCTGACCCTTCCCTCAACGAGCTCACAGTCTGATATGCCAAACACCTACTAGTTCCTGCACTGTTAGGCACCAGAAATACAAAGACAAAAATGAAGCAGTCGGTGCCTTTGAGCATCTTACATCATGCCCAGAATATAGAATGTGTATTCCAAGTAGGAAAATACTCAGGGAAGAGACAACAAAGAGAGCTGCTGTGGGTGGCAGTCAGGAATCGGGAGAGACTTCCTAAAGGAGGTGCCCCTGAGTTGAGCTTTGAGGAAAACTGCGATTCTGAGAAGTTGAGACGAACAGGGACTGAGAAATTGGAGGGAGCTTTTGCAAAGGCACGAAGATGAGAGACAGAAATTGGACTGTCAGATGAGAGGGACAAAAAGACTAAGAAAGCAATTAAACTATAGAATCCACAGGGATAACGTATCCTGAAGAGGAATAAAGCGTGATGAGCTTGGAAGGATACTACGATCACTATTCCCATTTTACAGATGAGACAACTAAGGTTTATTGAGATGGAATGACTTGTCCATGACCACATAGTATCAGAGGCAAGATTTGAATCTAGTTCTTTTGGACCTGGAAGGCCAACTATCTGTCTATCCACTCTGACGTACTATCTTTTCAATGCAACAAGCTTAATAAATGCTTGTTGAATTGAATTGAATCACTCCCCCTTTAGACTTCTTTTTTAATGAGGAAAATGATTTTTCTTTTCTAGCCAATAAGATTGCATTCCCTCCGGGAACATTACCCAGTTGTGAACCAAGCCTCAGCCTCTGTTTTCAAGGAGCGAACAGATGAGTCAATTGACTGGGTTAATGTTCGAGTTGCCAAGTTAAGAGCCGGAATAGGCTGCCCGGAGAGAGAGAGAACTGAAAGATGGTGTTGAAGAAAACTGAGCCTCCCCCTCCTCAGCACCCCCCGCATGCCCCCTCCACACACACACAGGCTGGTCGACGTGCCTTCTGCTGGCAAGTTTCCACTGTAATGAAATGGTACAATTATCCAGGACCAGGCTTCTGACTCATAACTTTAGCCTCTATGACTCCTTGCTGGCTGAGAGCAGCAATATTTCATCCCTGTTCCACTTAAGTCCTGAAAATTAAACCCAGAGCATCCTCTTTGCTGCCTCTCTTCCTCACCAGCTCCTGCCCCCACAGGGTCATATCTAGGAAAGGAAAGAACAGGCTGGCAGAGGGGAGGCTGCAATAGGAACACACTTTCCAATAGCATCTGTCTCGTTGCTTCCTAAAGGGGGATTTCAAGTAGATGGAAGCCCCAGAGCTGGCTTTGGCAAGAGCAGCTAGGCCATGATTGTCGCACTCTCTTTCTCATCTCGGAGGGTCAGCAGGAGACGGCCAGAGTCAGAGGGCCGCCCCACTCCCCCACTGCCAATGTTCATATTCGCTTCTTTACACTCAGGATTCCCACAGCAGTATTTTTTTAACTTGGAAATTTTTATTTAATTAATTAAGCCTATTTTCCATGGTTACAGGATTCATGTTCTTTCCCTCCCCTCCTCCCACCCTCCCATAGCCAAGGAGCAATTCCACTGGGCTTTACACGTGTCATTGATCAAGACCCATTTCCATATTACTGATATTTGCACTGGGGTGATCGTTTAGAGTCTCCATCCCCAGTCATGTCCCCATCAAAGTAGTATTTATTAAATGTCCACCATGTGCTATATTGCATAGAGGATAAATAATGGCCCTCAAAATTAGCCAGGAAGCATCTACAGAGCATCCACTATGTGCCAAGCACTGTTCTAAGCACTGGGGATATAAAGAAAGGCGGAAGACAGACCCTGCCCTCCAGGAGCTCACAGTTTAATGGGGGAAACAACAAGCAAACAGCCATGAATAAACAAGCTATAGATGGGATAAATCGGAGAAAACCAGCAGAGGGAAGACACTAACATTGAGGGGAATCAGGAAAAGGTAAGGTATCAGCTGGGACTTGAAAGAAGCTATAGAAGCCAGGAGATGCGGAGGGGCAGTGTTCCATGTATGGGTGTCATCCAGAGAAAATGCCCACAGCTGAGAGATGGAGTGTTCTGTCTGTGGACAAAAGGAGGCCAGTGTCACTGGATAGAAGAGCACCCCATGGGAAGTAAGGGGTAGGAAGCCTAGAAAGACAGGAGGCGCCTAGATCATGAAGGGCCTTGAATGTCAAGTAGAAGATTTGGGATTTAATATGTACCATTTGCGTGATGCTCAAGCAATGGGGCTGATGGTCCTAGGATGAAGGAGGCTTCCGGTAGAGCATGGAGCTGGGTTGGCAGGAGTGGCTAAAGCATATATTTGGGGGCCAGGAGACAACTCCTCCCTTTCCCCCCATCCCTGGTGCCAGAATCTTAGCATTGACCAGCAGGATGATTTCAAGATTATAAAGGACTTCTATCAAATAACAAATCTGAGTATGTTACATGTTGCCGGTTTCTTATCATCTGTATACAATAAGAACCCTGACTCATCAGAGATAAGAATTACTTTAGAAAAAGAATGACAAAAGTACGTGACACACAACTGAACCAGCTTAATACTGAACAATGTCAGAAGTAATCAAAAATGTAGAATGGACAAAAGAAATGGCAGGGCCACTTACTCCAATAATTTTATTCAGAACTTCAAGCAATAGAAATGAATGATCCCAATAAGGAAACTTTATTTCAGTGGTATGCCAACAAACGTTTAACAACCAGCTCACAGGCTGGGGAAGGGGGAAAACAGTACACACTATAGACTTTTTAGTTTAACGTTTGCATTTCTGACTTTTTCTCCATCAGTTTTTAAAGTCTAGACAACAACAAAAGAATAAACTAAGCCCTAATTTGAAGCATTTGCTAATTTCCAAAGCATAAATGCTCACACCAAAAACTTAATAACTGGCTCTCATAAGTGGTACAAGTTAGTTCCAGTAGCTCCTCCATATACCTTAGGCAGCAAATATCTGTTTTAAAGTCAATACCAGGTTAGACATATGAATTCATGTGTAAAATCTTCCAAAGAAGCGTGCTGGACACTCATGACATCTTATGAAGAGGGAGAAGCAAGGAGTGTAAAAATAGTACAGTGTTTGTTTGTTTTTTAATAAAACTTGTTAAGATATCTCATTAAGCCAAGTTATTCCAAGGACATCCAAGAAGGAAAATGGAAGGATGGCAACTTGAAGAAAAGTGGAAAAGATGTGCAAAAATCATGGCAATGACCTGCTTTTTCCATCAAGGACAAGGGAAGTAGAACCCTCACACGCTGCCAACACTGTTTCTTTTTTTTTTAATTTTATTTAATTTATAAATTAAGAAAAAATTCCCATGGTTCCATGATTCATATTCTTTCCCTCCCCTCCTCCCACCATCCTCCCATAGTCAATGCTCAATTCCTCTGGGTTTTACATGTGTCTTTGGTCAAGACCTATTTCCATATTATTGATATTTGCACTAGGGTAATCAGTTACAGTCTACGTCCCCAGTCATATCCCCATTGACCATGTGATCTAGCAGGTGTTGTCTTCTGTGTTTCCGCTCCCACAGTTCTTCCTCTGAATGTGGATAGCATCTTTCTCATAAGTCCCTCAGAATTGTCCTGGATCATTGCATTGCTGCTAGTAGAGAAGTCCATTACATTCGATTATGCCATGTGTATGAGGTTCTCCCAACACAGTTTCTGAGGTACGTAGAAATTGCAGCAAAGGCAAAAATGGTGAAAGCAGTCAGATTGGACCAAATGTCCATGGAGGAGATCTGTGCTAGAGGTGACAGAATGATGAGGTTATTGGGGAAGCAATACATAGAGTGCTTTAATGAGGGAAAGGCAGCCAAGGCATGGGAATAAGGCCAGACCTTATTCATGCTGAAGCAGCTGACCAAGAGAACGCTAACAACCACAGACCCATAAGCTGACTCCCTCATCTATGCAAAATCTTTATGGGCATCATCTATACACGAACCAAGAGCAGCCTCAATAAGGGAATTAGGAGGCAACAAATTGACTTTCATAAATGATATTCAACAGTCAACCACAACTTTACTATTTCACAATTAACTGAAAGATGGGCTTAGGTGGTGCAGTGGATGGAACACTGGGCTTAGAATCGGAAGACTCATCTTCATGAATTCAAATCCAGTCTCAGATATATATTAGCTGTATGACCTTGGGTAAATCATTAGCCCTGTTTGTCTCACTGTCCTCATCTGTAAAATGAGCTGGAAAAGGAAATAGCTAACCATTTCAGCATCTCTGCCAAGAAAATCCCCAAATGGGGTTTTTGAATATTACTGAAAAAATGACTTAGCAACAACAGAGAAAAGATTCCATTATCTCATTTTTTTTTACCAAATATGAAAAAGCAACTGATTTGGTAAAACAAAACTCTTTCTTATGGACTCTTTCACAAAAGATACCTCCCCATCCTGTAAAAATAAAAAAAATAAAATATATAAAATATAGATAGAAAAACTGTTCCAATATAGGTTCAATGCTGTTAAAAACACTGTTCCAAATAAGTTCAAAACTGTTTGGATATTTTTGATAGAGGTAATCAAAAGTATTTTCAGTGATGAAGTGAAGCTTAAATGTGAACTTCCCTTCAGGGTCAGGCACAAGGATGCTAAAGAGATTCTTATTATAAAAATAAAGTATTTATTGAACTATATAAGGATAAATAAAGGATTTCTAATTCTAAGGGATTCTAAATCTACCCAAATAAACTCCCAGGTTCCACAAGGAACCACTTCTCCTGTGTTTTACAGGCTACACTAATCCTTCCTGATCTGACTAACTCAAATTTATACTATCTAAATAAAAACTACCTCTATTATCCTTATAAGTCTTAACTTCTCCTTCAAATTATAAAATAGCAAAAGCTGCTGGTTGTGTCTCAACAAGAATCAGGTTAGGACTGAGTCCCTTCTCAGATATAAACTAATCTATAAAACCCACAATAGACAGTCAATAGTGTTTCCCAAGTTGGGAAAAGAAAACCCTGAGCTCCTTCAGGTCTTTCCCTCAGACAGAGAGAGAGGCAAAGATGTTACCTCCTCCAGCCCTGAGAGAGTCCCTGAGAGTGTGTCTCTACCAACTGCCAGAGAGAGTAACTGACATAGAAAAAGGGTTGTAACTATCAGAAGTTGAAATTAACACGCTCTCTCACCTCTGCTTCAAACTCCAGTTCTTTTCTCAAGCAGCCACTTTACTTCTTTTCCCTAAACTATCCTGTGCTAGGGATATAAATGAAAGAAGAGAAAATTTCAATGAAAACAAATAATCACTGAAAACACACTTGTACAAATGCAAGTGCAAACCATACAATTACAGAAATTCAAAATGAAAAATACAAAATGCAAACTTTTGAAAAACTTTTGAAACAATAAAATACAGTTACAAACTAACTTATGATTTACAAAAAACTAGTCTATCTAAAATAATAACTATGCAAAACTCAAGCAAACTTCATTTTACAAATCCTATTTGAACAATTAAAAAAACTTTTTACTATGCTAAGACCTATATTAATACAGAAAACCAAAACTAACTACATTAAAACTCAAAACCAACTTACTATACTAATAAAATAAAAACTTTATTTTTGTTATTTTTGTTATTTATTTTTTTTGTTATTTTGTTTTTTTTGTATATTTTGTTATTATTGTTATTTATAAACTATTTACACATTGCAGGAGGAAAATAAACTTTCCCCCTTAAGATAGTTTAAGAAAAACTTAAAGATTTTCTTTAGAAAGTTATGTGTGTTTTCTTGATTTTATCTCCAAGGAACACATAAAGTCTTCCTGTGAGATAAGATCTTATTATTTTAATGTATACAATTATTATTATTTTCCCAAGTGATTTATCCATATTTCTTTCTTTCTGTGAATACTCATCACCTGGTTATAATGTTGCAGAGTTTGTGAGAAATATGTCTTATATGTATATGTTATTTTGTAGTGAATACTTACCAAATCTTTAAAGTCTCTTCCTCTACTACTGTCTTCTATCTTCGTGTTGTTACTATGTAGTGTTTGTTTGCAACTATAGTGAAAGTGTGTAATGTTAGAATGGCAAAAAAAAAAAATCTTACAGTTCATGTCCATAATCAGTCTGTGTTCCTCTTCTCTATGTTGATTTTTTTTCCTGCAATGTCTTTGTTACAGCCCAATTGTCCTTTTTGCTGTCATCTATGTTTCTTTTATGTTGTCTTCTCCTTAGTCTTGATCTTGATCTCTGTCTTCATTTCATTCTCCTTCTTCTTGAATAATTTCTTCTGATATCTTTTTGACTTCAGCCATGTTGTCTGATGCAATCTATTCTTCTGCTGTTGCTTTTTTCACATGCGAGCAATGCAGCCACGTATCATTCTCTAATACACGAATAGCTGACGGTGTTGTCAAAATAACATGAAAAGGTCCTACCCATAATGGTTGTGTTGCGCTAGTTCTATTAAAGTTTTTTTATGTAAACTGAATCGCCGGGTTTTATTGAATGTAGTGCATAATCTAACGGACCCCCTTGAGTTAAAATTCCCATTTCTTGTAATTCTCTAAACCTGTTTTGTAACTCCGTGATGTATTCAGCAAGTGCAAGATCCCCTCCAAGAACAGATACATAAGCTATTTTAAAACTTTTTTGCCTGCGTTGGTGAATGTCCAAATAACATTTCATATAGTGAGATATGTACATCTCCTCTTGGTGTAGTGCGCAGATAGAATAGCACAATACAGTCCACATATTAGGGACTTTCAGGACTCCTTGGAAGATGTAACAAGAGAAATAATTCTATACAATGACCCTCTGATAAGAGATATCAGGTGGAACACAAAAACAGGTTGCTGTATGCTACCAAAGTACTCCTCTCTGGGATCTCTGCACTACAGATATGATTTCTGGGTTTTCCAAGGAGGGTGAGGTCCTTCAAAGATATCTGTCATTGATAGCTTTGTCTTGATTGTGCCAAGCCCCAAGACAAAAGGAAGGGAGAGGCTTGGATTGCCTTAGATACAAAAGGATGGCTGCTTCCCATCAAAGCAAAGATCCATCTCTTATTTTTTATTCTCAATTGAACATTTGTATTTAATTAATTAATTTAGAATATTTTTTCATGGTTACATGATTCATGTTCTTTCTCTTCCCCCCATAGCCAACGAGCAATTCCATTGGGTTTTACAGGTGTCATTGATCAAGACCTATTTCCATATTATTAATATTTGTACTAGGATGATCACTTATAGTCTATGTCCCCAATCATATCCCCATCGACCTATGTGATCAAGCAGTTGTTTTTCTTCTGTGTTTCTACTCCTACAGTTCTTCCTTCGGATGTGGATAGGGTTCTTTCTCATAAGTCCCTCAGAATTGACCTGGATCATTGCATTGCTACTAGTAGAGAAGTCAGTTACATTCAATTGTGCTACAATGTATCAGTCTCTGTGTACAGTGTTCTCCTGGTTCTGCTTCTTTCACTCTGCATCAATTTCTGGAGGTTTTTCTAGTTCACATGGAATTCCTCCAGTTCATTATTCCTTTCAGCACAATAGTATTGCATCACCAATAGATACCACAATTTGTTCAGCCATTCCCCAATCAAAGGTAACCCCACATTTTCCATTTTTTTGGCCACAACAAAGAGCACAGCTATGAATATTTTTGTACAAGTCTTTTTCCTTATTATCTCTTTGGCGTATAAACTCAACAGTGGTATGGCTGGATCAAAGGGCAGGCAGTTTTTTAGTGCCCTTTCAGCATAGTTCCAAATGGTCTAACCATCCAGAATGGTTAGACCAATTCACAACTCCATCAGCAATGCATTAATGTTCCAACTTTGCCATATCCTCTCCAACATTTATTACTTTCCTTTGCTGTCATGTTAGCCAATCTGCTAGGTGTGAGGTGGTACCTCAGAGTTATTTTGATTTGCATCTCTCTGATTATAAGAGATTTAGAACACTTTTTCATGTGCTTATTGATAGTTTTGATTTCTTTATCTGAAAATTGCCTATTCATGTCCCTTTATCCATTGTCCCTTGTCCATTTATCAGTTGGGGAATGGCTTGATTTTTGTACAATTAATTTCACTCCTTATAAATTTGAATAATTAGACCTTTGTCAGAGGTTTTTGTTATAAAGATTTTTCCTCAAGTTGTTGCTTCCCTTCTAATTTTGATTGCATTGGTTTTGTTTGTACAAAACCTTTTTAATTGAATGTAATTAAAATTATTTATTTTACATTATGTAATATTTTCTAACTCTTGCTTGGTTTTCAAATCTTTCCTTTCCCAAAGATCTGACAGGAAAACTATTCTGTGTTCACCTAATTTACTTAGAAAAATAAGTATTTTACCAGTGTTGCAATGAAGTTCTGAGATGTGTCTGACCGCCTATGAAGGTCTAAAATTTAAGATCATCGAACAGGGGACAATGGTTGGACATTTAGGGAATGTGCTCAGGCTGTGCCAGGTGGCAAGTGAGGAACACCTGGGAAGAACAGATATAAAGGACATCATCACAGAATTCTTGGAGAGAAAGAGAAGATGCACTGCTCATATGCAAAAACTTGCCTGAGAAGCGGACAGCTAGAACTCCCATCCCTCCTCCTCCTCCAGTACCCTTCTATTGTCAGAAGAAAGTAAGCAAGGCCTCCAGAATGTTAGAGCCCCTATTTGGGGGAAGATATGGGCAAGTATGGACAAATTGTAGTCTGTGCTATTGAAGGGAGCTCTCTGCTTGATGACCCCAGAGATCCATTTGTGCATTGGTGAATATGTCATTATTTTAATTATATGTTTAAGATTTATTTTTATGTTATGCTATAAATGACTGGTAGATATGGGATTTGAAAAGTTCTTTAAAAGCCAAATCTAGTAAAATCAAATTTAGTAGGGAAAAAGTAAAGCCTCATACTTGAGTTCAAAAATGCCATTTCTTAATTAAAAATGAAGGAGGCTTGAACATGAACATGTGAAAAAGATCTGAGGGTCTAGGTGGATTATAAGGCAACAGAGGGACTTCGTAGCCAAAAAAATTAAAATAATTTTAGGCTGCATTTTAGGAAGAATAGAGAAAAGTTGAAGAGTATTCAAAGAAGCATAAGGGGGATGGGGAAGGACCATACATGTCACATGAGATCTAATTAAAGGAACTGGATCTGTTTAGAAGAGAGAATTAGTGGGGAAACATTGCCTATCTTTGAGAATTTGGAAGGTTGTCATGTTCAAAGGAAGATTAGATTAGTTCTGTATTGTCCCAAAGGGGATGACTAGAAATGATGGATCCAAGTTTAAAGATGTTTGATATTTAAGATAAAGGCCCCAGCAATTCATGCTACCAACAGGCAAAGGTTTTCCTAAGAGAGGCTGGGTAACCACTGATTGTTGTTCGGTCATTTTTTCAGTTGTGTCTGACTCTTCCTGACCCCAATTGGGGTTTTCTTTGCAAAGATATTGAAGTTATTTGCTATTTCCTTCTCCAGCTCATTTTACAGATAAGGAAACTGAGGCATTTGGGGCTTAAGTAACTTGATCAGGGTCACATAGCTAATAAGGCTCAGATTTGAATTCAGGTTTCTTGATTCCAATTCCAAAGTTCTATCTGCTGTACCATCTAGCTGCCCAATTACTGATTACCGCATATTGGAAGTAATGAAAGACTTCAAATCAGAGAGGATCTTGGTTTAAATTCCAGCTTTTTCCACTTGCTTCTATCATGACTTTGCTTGAGGCACTGAGGCATGTGAGGGTGGAGAGTATCTAGAGAACAGGCTAGAATCTGGGATATCTTAGTTTGAATCTTGACTTACCTGCTGTGTGGCCTCACTGCCATTTTCCTTATCTATAAAATGGGATAATAGTAGCACACACCGCACAGAAGATCACTAGAGATGATATATAGTAAGTGCTTTGCAAACCTAGAGTGCGATACAATAAATGGGATTGATTATTAGGACTTGTTAGTGATCATGACTTAGCATCTCTAGGTGTGTTTCCTTTTCTAGAAAGGCACCATGTCTGGCACACAGTAGGTGCTTGATCTGATTAGATACAGCTCAGAAAATGAGGGAGCTGGATAATATCAACTTCAAGGTCTCTTCCAATGCCACAATTCTCTGGTAAAGTCTGGTATCCAGAAGAAATTCAGGTATTCCTCAGTATACAAACCCAGAAGAAACCAGCCTAAACCTCCAAGGGGACTCTGGAGACATTTTGGGGAACTCTGGACAAACAGAGTCACCTGGAAATGTTGATCAGGGCCTAGATGGGCTGAGAGAATCACAGAAAGGCTTTCACCCAGGACACTTTGGTTTCTTAGCTGAGAATGATGATGGGGTGACTTCTAGTATACACTAGGTCTCTGAGCTCTGTGGGGAGAGGTCCACTTACTCTAGGATCTTGGTTGGAACCAAACTTTTCTTCTAAATTTTCTTTGACCTTTAATTTAGTCAATCAGGAGAGGGCAGGGGCAGGGAGTAGGAAGGGAAAGGGTGAACACTCCAGTCTCTTTTGGAGCCAGTTTGTACTTGGTACCTTGCTGAGTGCTGGACAGTTTGCTTCTTCACTTGGGACTAAAGGGGGGACTTGAGCCATTTCAGGTCCTAAATCTCTTACGGAAGAGACCCACGTGGTCTGGGGAGCTCTTCTTGCTTAAACAAGAGGCTGAATTTCTAGTTGCTTGTCCTTTTCTTTTCCTCATTGTCTTTAGCTTGGGGAAGGACACTCACCACTGACAGGTACTTTACAAGATCTAGGCAAAGAGGAATCTGATAAATGCTGTAAAAATATTCTGTGTTGAATATGCATAACGCTGTATTTAAAGTGACTGATATTTTCAATGGTTCATGAAGGATTGTATAAAATCTGTTTTGCCATTGACTGTCTCAAGACTGCTTCTTCTATGGCAGTGGGGAATCAATCAACAACCAGTAAGATCTCTTAAGTGTCTTCTATGAGCTAGACACTGTGCAGAGTGATAGGGCTACAAAAGGAGCTAAAAGACCATCCCAGACCTCTAGGAGCTTACAGCCCCGTGGGGGAGACAACAGGCAAATAAGTATTTACAAACAGAACAGAAGACAAATAGAGAATAATTAGCAGAAGGAAAGCCCTAGAATTGAGAGGGGGAATGAAATGGGAATGTGGTATTTCAGTTGGGACTTAAAAGAAGTCAGGGAGGTCAGTTGTCAGAGCAGAAAGAACATTCTAGATTGGGGAAACAGTCAGAGTAAATGCTTGGAGAAAAGAGATGGAAAGTCTTGTTCCTGGAACAGCCACAAGACCAGTGTCACTGGAGGGAAGAACACTGGAAAGCCAGGAGGGGGCTAGTTATAAAGGGCTTTGAATGCCAAACAAGGGATTTTCTATTTTATCCTGGAGGTAATGGGGAGTCACTGGAGTTTACTGAGTAGGGATCGGACCTGCATTTTAGGAAAATCGCTTCAGTTGACTAAATAGAGGATGGATTGGAGTGGGGAGAGAGCTTAAGGTAGACAGACCTCCCCCCAGCCCTGAGCAGTTACTGCCAGTAGACCAGGTGTGAGGTGATGCACCAAAGTGGGAGCAGGGCCAGAAGAGGGGAGGGGCATATCTGAGAGTGGTTTTAGAGGTGAACTAGATAGGATATGGCGCCATATTGGATATGGGAGGCAGGGTGAGAGGTGATAAAAAATCCAGGAAGACTGCTGGGTTGTGAGCCTGAAGGACTGGAAAGATGGTGTTGCTCTAAACAGTAATCAGAGAGTTGGGAATGGGGAAGGATTAGGGGAAAGAGCATGAGTTTGGTCTGGGATATTCTGAACTTCAGATGTCTACTGGGCATCCTGTCTGAGATGTTCGAAAGGCAGTTGGAGATGCCAGATTTGGGGTCAGCAGAGAGGTTGAGGCAGGAAAGGGAGATCTGAGAACTATCAGCCCAGAGATGGTCATTAAATCCACGTTTGCTGATGAGATCACCACATGTAGAAGGAGAAGAGAATTTGGCCCAGCACAGAGCCCTGAGGGACAACGAGAGCTAGAGGCAAGTGGAAGGACAACACTTACGGCTCCCTGGGATCTTGGAGAACTGCTCTAGATTGGGGATATCTACAAAGCACTAAAGATGCATCCTGGCTAATCTGCCGGGGGCACAATGTATTTTTTGCCCATTGAGGAGCACGTACCAGTGTGGAGTAGGGTGGGCTGTAACAAGAGATTCAATCCTTTGAGTGTGTGCCGTGTGCATGGCCTGCTTCCAAACCATGGTGGGTTTTGGGAGCCTATTTCTAGCCATCTGTGATGACGCATAATCGGGGGTCCTGCCACCATATCAGAGCACACACATGCATTCTGTGACTGTTTTCCATCTATTTATTGTGTGAAGAAGAACAGCTTTTTTAATTGGCTGCTGAGATGGAATTGGGCATGTAAAGAAAAGGCTCTAACGAGTCAAATCACTCTCATTCCCAGTGGTGGTAAGCAAGAAAGAAATGGCATAAGCTTCCCGGTGGGGACAGTGCCAGCAACTTCCCCTCCCCACGCTGGATGACAAATGGCACTTGTGTCTCTTCTGTCTCCACTATATTCCTCCATCCTGCTCTTAGGGAAATGAGTGTCAGAGTTAGAATGGACCAGAATGAGACTGCGTGAGTGCTGAAAGGACAGGAGTGAAAGGACAAAGGCAGAGCTGCCAAGCCCTGAAAGGATCTAGGTCTGAGAAGCAATAGACGTGCCCCATTCGAGGATGGATTAACCCTAGAGCCAAGATGCTGGGGCTTGCAAGCAAGGGAGCAACTCATCTATGACCGTGCCGTCAACTGGGCAGCCCCTTTAAGTTCAACCCCGCTCTGCCCAGGAGCTGAGAAGGGGGGATGTGCTCCACTTTGGGGGAAGGGGGCAAAGGACGCTTTGTGCATTGGTTTGTCCAATATCCTTTCAGCAAATATCCTTTTGTAAAAAGCTAACTGATATTAATTGCTTATCAGTGATGGGGAAAAGGTACTCGCTTGTTAAAGGACACTGGGGAGATGCTAACTGCAACTGGCAAATGATATTGGAGCAACTTCATAAGTAATTGATATTGGCAGGAGCATCCTGGAAGGGGGGGCTTGAGCTGATAGATAGCATTAAAAGATAGCCCTCTTGGGGGTGGTCCTGGAACCCTGGCGGGGAGGGAGATCAGTAGCTTGGCTCTGGGGACTTGACTTATCCAAGGCGTTCAGAGTTTAGAGAGTGCCCCAAAGCACTATGGAAAGTAGAGCATCCATTTTTGGAGAGCTGGAGTGCTATCTTCTAGGGCTGAGGGTGACAATTCCCACTTCTCTTGCCACAGGCCTGGGGGGACTCGGATCTTCGGAAGTAAAAGCCTCCACACTGCTAAGTTAGAGCCCGGTGCAGGGGAAGGAATCACAGAAACACACACTGAGTTGTTCTGGAAACCTTGGAGACAATGTTCAGAAATCCTCAGGTGAGAATAAAAAGGCCGGCCTCCAGATTCCCCCTCTCTCGAGCCAGGGTTATTGCCGGATGCCTTTTTCTGCCCTCTCCCAAGCCCCTGGCATCCAGGGGTCACTAGAACCCCAGCAGCCGGGTCCTGCTTGTCCTTGTAGTGTTCCTTCCCAGCAATGCCCATCTCCAGGAAAGCAAAATGCAGGGGATTAAGGCGAGCTATCACCCTTTCAGTTTCTGGGTGGATGGCCTGGCTGCCTCGTTTGGTGTGCCAGAACTTGTTTTTGAGGCTGATTGCAGAGAATGACTTCTGAGGAAGGATGACGGGAGTCAAGCACCCATGACTCAGATCCATGGTAACGGAAGTGAGGAACTCGGCAAATGCTGGGGTCTGGTCCAGGGATTTCTGTTCTGCACTTGGATTAGCCATTGCCTAACAATAACCACGGCCACAACCATGATAACCATCATCGCCATCACAGTAATAATAACAACGATCTACTGTTTTAATGTTTGCCAAGAACTCTCTCCGTGCCTTCTCAGGTCATCCTCACAACGACTCCATAAGGGAAGCGAACTAATATCCCCATTTTTTCTGGGGTAACAGACGTTGGCGTGGTTAAGTGACTGGCACAGGGACACTCATCTAGTAAGTGTCTGAGGAAAGAGCTGAACTGAAAATGTCCCCACTGTCTGATACACTCTTCATGAAGTCACCCAGTTGCAGGGATCAAAACTGCCCTGTTTACCTGACAAAGGAGTTGTTAGGAATTATGGGAACTACTCTAAGTGATCTTCAGTCAGTAAGTCAATAACATTTATTAAGCACCCACTGTGTACCTGGCACTGTGCTAAGCACTGGGGATAAAGAGGCAAAAGTCAGTCCCTGCCCTTGAGGAACTTACGATGTGATGGGGGTGACTGCACGCAGACTGGTACAAAACAAGCTCTATACAAGATAAATA
This sequence comes from Monodelphis domestica, assembly GCF_027887165.1. Taxonomy (NCBI): domain Eukaryota; kingdom Metazoa; phylum Chordata; class Mammalia; order Didelphimorphia; family Didelphidae; genus Monodelphis; species Monodelphis domestica. Next base: position 9,118,549 of record NC_077228.1, on the reverse strand, counting down.
GGAACCAATTTTAAAAGAAGGTTGCTAGAATTAAGAAGTGGTGAGGAAGGCTTCCTGGAGGAGAAGAGATTTTACTTGGGACTTAAAGGAAGCCATGGCGGACAGAGGCAGAGGATGCTCGGTGTCAAGAAATGGCGGGAGTCACTGGATGGAAGAGTATGTGTCAGTAAGGGAAGCACACCCTCCTCTAAACATCAGGGCCTGGCTGTAAGGGGGCTCACAGGCACGCGTGTCCAATCCCCTCACTTTACAGATAAGAAGACAGCCTCAGACTGAGCAGCCAGGAAGAAGCTGAAATGGAAGCTGAGGCTGGTCCTCCGGCTCAGAATCCAGAGATTTCTCCTCCAGTGACTGGGATCCCAACCCCTCTGCAAGAATAACAGAGTCTAGACCATCCGCTAGCGGACTGTCTGGCTCCCAGGAGCCCCAACTTGGAGAAGGGGATCACCCAGGTCCCTTTGAGGTTCAACACAGGGCTCTCTGTGTCCCTGGGGGCAAGAAGGGGCCAGACCAGGAGCTCAGCGGGGGATGGAACGGTGCAGCTGCGCTCAAGAGATTCCGGAGGGTCTCCCGAGACCCCACGTGCCTTTTACATCAAATCCATACAAACACCGCAGCCAGAAGCATCACACAGCAAAGCACCAATTGACAGACTTCTGCTGTGCCTCAGTATCTGGGTTCCATGCAGGGGGCCCATCCCAGGGCCACATCCTGCCAATGTATGCGCAGCCACAGCCCCTCAGAGAACTCTAAACACACACGCACACAACACAGGTCAGGCGCTGGTGTCAGCAGCCCTACAGGATAATAATACAGGCATTAGAGTTAGCCCAGGCTCGCCAAAACGCGACCAGCCCACCACGCAAAGCTAACCATCTGATGGAGAGCCGGCACACGCATGGCATTAGCGCATTAGCACATGCACATCACCAGCCAAATAATCAAGAGAAATGTAGCTCAGAAACATGCAGAAGGTCTACACGAGAAAGGCAAGAACGAGTGTTTTTGTTTTTTTAATCTAGAATTTCTGTTCTGCTTGAAGGTCTGTACATCGTTTATGAGGTCCCCAGATCCACCAGCTTTCCTCCCTAGAGGAAGCCGAGGGCCATATGCAATATTTATTGTGATCTCAGGCCTACAAGTCTGCCTTCCCAAAGCCAGACGGCCATTGGCATTCCCAGGCTTCAGAGGCCAATTGTCTGGCCTCCGGCTCTACCTGTGCCACCCTCCACCCCACATCCGTCCAGAGCACTTCCTCGGCCGGCCACAAGGCTATTAGGTGGTGGCCGAAAACCTCCCTTTCCAGGTCTCTGGGTTAGAGCCTCCTCCACTAATCGCCTCCCTCCCACTCTTCAAGAACTCTTCGATGGTCACATGAGGCTCCCCTGAATGGTGTCTAGAGCCCAGCACCCTCCCCAGGGCTATTCTGTAACAGGCAGCTTTCCTCGGTGCGTCCACCGGCTCCCGCCCTCCAAGGCTTCTCAGGAATATTCTAGCACCTCCCAGGAGCTCCATCGTTTGTTTTTGTCGGAGCCCTTCGGGACCGAGTCACGGCTCGTTGGCGAGCATCCTTCAGCCACCCGCCCCCGCCGTTCTGAGGATTGGCGTCCTCTGCTCTTCCCAGGCTGAAGCACAAATCAATGGGGAGGCATGACTGCTGGCCAGACACCCGAGATTCGGTGCAAGGCCCGTGGTCTCACTCCTGGTGGGTGTGGCTGCCTCTTCCGGAACCATATTATTAGTACAGTGCATTTATCATGTCACATCCTAATGATAACCCTAGAATTTTTCTAGTGCCGGAAGGTTTGTGAATCACTTTCTATATATTGTGATCCATCATGGGAAGCAGGTAGTACTCTTTTTCTTTCTTTCTTAAACCCTCAGCTTCCATCTTAGAGTCAATACTGGGTATTGGTTCCAAGGCAGAAGAGTGGTGAGGGCTAGACAATAGGGGTTAAGTGACTTGCCCAGGGTCACCCAGCGAGAAGAGTCTGAGGCCAGATTTGAACCCAAGACCTCTCTTCTCCAGGTCCAGTGCTCTATCCATTGAGCCACCCAGGTATCCCTGGCAGGTACTATTCTTTTCCCCATTTTACAGATGAAGAAGCTGAAGCAGAAGTCAAGTGACTTGCCAAGGATCATAAAACTAGAAAGTATCTGAGGCCAGATATGAACTCGGGTCTTCCTGACTCCGGGCGCAGTGTTCTGCCCTAGCGGCCTCCTCTCTCTTGTCAGGGTCCCGAATGGTTGAACCCTTTTCTATCTAGCCATTCCCTGTCTCTCTGGTTTCATCGGAATGCCTCAGAGCCCACACGCTGGGCTTCCTTGCCCTCCTGATGCAGTGGTTAGAGCGCTGGATCTGGATTCAAACTTGCCTCTCTTACTTCCTAGCTATGTGACAGGGGGAGTCACACTGAGCCTCAGTTTCTTCCCCTGTAAAATGGGGGCGATAATAGCACCCGCCTCATGAGCGATGGAAGGCACTCCATAAAGGCAGGCGCTTATTATCAGCCTCCTCCTTGCGGCCCCTTGAAAACAGGGCTATGATGAATGTCTGCTGCTCTGATTTGTTTGGGAGATGCTGACGCCGATCTCCATGTTATCTGATAGCCTCTTTTCAGGCCTCATTGCACATGTAATCCTCGGTTTTTCCTCATCTCTGTGCCCATTGGGAGCATGAGCCCCCCCTCCCTAGCTGGCCAGGCTTCGCCTCCTCAGGACCAACCAGGGGGCCATCCCGCTGGCTGCTGTTTCAAACAACCCCCCCTATTTTCCTATGAACTCTCTCAGAACATGGATTTGATGAAACCGAATGTTTAACTTTGAGAAACTATTTACCGAGGATATGAGTTGGAGGAACCCAAAGTGGGCTTCTCCAGAATTCATTTTCTTGGGTTTATTTCAGCTGTCTCATCTCAAATCTTTTTTTTTACTTAAGGTTGCACCTCCCTTTCTCACCTAGGTTAGAAATACAGGGGCTCCTGGCAAACTCAGGCTCCCTGTGCATCGTCATGGAAACTCTGACCTGTTCTATTTCCAACCTGGGCCAGTTTGTTCCCTCTTAGGGAACCTGGTGTGCTCTCCCCACCCCTGTTCCCGAGGGATCCAGCCTCAGTTTGGACCCTTGACCGGCTTCACAGAGCCCCAGAGATCACCCAGGGGCTCAAGGAGCACGTGCCCTGATGGCCGGCATCTTGACTCAGTTTTGAGAAAGGATTCGGGATTTGATTCCTGCTCATTTGGATGGTTTCTAGGTCTGCTTTAGTCTTAGTCAATCAAGAAATATTTTGCTGAACACCTACTATGTGCCAAGTACTGTGATTAGCACAGGGGCTTCAAAGAAGGGCAAAAATATCCCCTGCCCTGAAGAAGCTCCGCTAAGGGGGGAGGCAGCATGTAAACAGCTCTGAGCAAACAAGGCACAGATGGAATCCATTGGAGAGAATCAACAGATGGAAAGCGCCAGCATTAAGGGGGGTAGGGAAATGTTGCTTGTAGATGATGGGATTTTAGCTGGGATTTGAAAGAAGCCAAGGAAGCCAGGAGGTGGAGATGAAGAAGGATGGCAGGCCAGGCATGGAAGAACAGCTAGGGAAAATACCTGGAGGCTGGAGATGGAACTTGTTATTTTTCTAAATTCTTGTAATTTTCTGCATTTCTGAAATTTTGTCTCTCTCTTAAATTTGGTCAGGATGCTTTTAGGATGTTAGATGAGAAGCGCCCTGAAGGCCACAGAGCAAGACTGAGACGTTTCACCTGGGGCATATTTGTGTGTCGGTGTATGGGCTATCATCACCTCCATTTTCAGATGAGGAAACTGAGGCCCAACAGGGCATCCTCTTGGTCACCCAGCTAGGAAGCATGAGAGGCAATCTAGGTCTTCCTGAATAGTAATGGCAGCTCAGAGACTATTAAGGGGTGGATGTTGAGAACAGAACAAAAGATAAACCAAAGTTGCATGGAGGGAGCTTTGGCAGGAGAAGAAGTAGCCCATTTCCCAGAGGGTCCAGACTACACCCACTCCTAACCGGAGGGGGTGCAAAAAGATTCAAAAAGCCCTTGAGAGACTGTCCACTCCAACCCCCCCCCCAACTTTGCAGAAAGGATGGAGTAGAGGCTAAGTGGTCACACAGCTAATAAGGATCTGAAGCCAGTGCTCTGTGCCCTATGATACCACTTAGCAGGACCATTCCCCAAGGAGCATGGAGACCAGGGTAGCCCACGGTTCTCCTCCTATTGATGAATAGGGAGGGAGACTGCAGCATGTGCACAGAGAAATGGGATACAAGGCAACCTGTGATGGGGGCAAGGGAGAAATTCAGGCTAAGTACTCTGAGAATATTGGAAGAGGAAGAGAACCCTTCAGCTAGGATCAGGGAAGGCTCCATGGAAGAGGGGGTGTTTTAGGCTAAGTACTCTGAGAATATTGGAAGAGGAAGAGAACCCTTCAGCTAGGATCAGGGAAGGCTCCATGGAAGAGGGGGTGTTTTAAGAGTGTTTTAAGAGTTTTAAGAGTTCAAGAGTTATGGAAGCTGACCGCTGGGGAGGAGACCTTTACCAGAAACTTCTAATGACTTGAGACAACACACCATAGTTAATGAGAGCTGGTTGAAAGAAAGGATGTCATTTACCCTGGAGATGGAAAGCCTCAGAGGCAACATGAGAGTTGTTCTCAGGTACAGGATGGCAGAATAAGTGCTGGGTTCTGAGTCAAGGACCAGACGCTCACTCTGACCCTTCTTAGTTACATGACCATGAACAAATCACACAACCACATTGAGCCTCAGTTTTCTCATCTGTAAAATGAGAGAACTGGTCCTAGAAGCCCCCTTCTCGCACCAAGATCTTTGACTCCCTGAAGAATCTGAAGGGTCTTCACATAGATAAGGGATGAGACTTGTTCTAGTTGACCCTAGAAAGTGGGACCAATGGAAGAGAACCAAGAGCAATGGGAAGAAATTTCGAAGATGACAATTTCAGCTCAATTTCAAAAAAATCATCTTCAAAATTGGAGTTGTCCACGAGCGTAATGGCTGCCTTGGAAGGTAGTAGGCTCATAATTACTGGAGGTATTCAAGCAAAGGCTGCCTGACCACTTATTGGCTCTGTTGTCAAGGGGAGTCTTATTTGGGTACAGGTTAGACTCGATGTCTCCTGAGGTTCCTTGTAACTTTGTGATTAATTCTGTGATTTCGACTCAATTGTGCCATTAACAAAATTCCCAGCGCTATAATAAGGTGCAATGGATAGAGAATGGGGCTTGGAGCCTGTGGCTGACAGCTCCACATCTGGGAGCTACGCGCAGGCACCCAATTTCTAGGTGCTCCTCGGGATGGCAGACAGAAGCACCGAATGGTGGACCAGGGAGGGCTCCCAAGGCTTGGTGTGGGGCCCCGGCAGACTTACTGGCTTTGGGGAGTCTTTTCTTGCCGCAGCTAGTTGACACTTACAGGACGAATGACTCACATTTCTTCAGAGCACAGCATCCATTAGCATAACTGAGTTTGCACCCAATCTCTTGCCCAAAGCGTTCCCTAAATGCCTTAGCATTTAGTTATGAAATATGTTCTTCTCCCTCGCCTGGAGAAAAGCCTGTTTGAGAATTACTTATACATAAACATACTCTGATACTCTAATGCATAGATGGCAGCGTGAGTGGGTTAGGGAGGAAGGATGCAAGAGAGATTGCCGCGGTACATCTGACAGGACTGGGTAAGTGATTAGATGGGGAGGCGGGGCAGGAGCGAGACAGCAATCTCAAAGGTGAATCCAAGGTTTGGGGCTGCAGGCCTGAGGGAAGGGTGGGCCCAGCTCCAGAAATAGGGGAGTCAAGAAGGCATAGGGGGCAGTTTGGGGGCACATTAGGATGTGTCCTTCGGATGGCGGAGTTGGAGGTGGCAGGGGGACGTCGCCACCATCTGGGACCACCCCACGAAGGATTTCCTGGTGTCTCAGTCCCAGCTTCACATCTGGCACAGAGGATCACCCGGAGCGGTAATAGAGCAGCTTTAATAAAAACATATTTAACTGCTCCCAGGTAAAAGTGGTCTCTGAGGTGGTTAAAATGCAGTTCATCAGAAGGTAAAAGCTGCCAACTCGGAGCTTCAAAACACGAGCAAAGATGTACCCTGGGCTTTCATGAACTCCCTGGAAGAGTCCTGGGGCGGATTTTCTAGCCTTGCTGCCTAAAGGGCCCACAGCTGGCTCCCAGAGCCAGCTACAAGAGGGCAGAGTTAATTCAATGGCCCCCAGTCTGAGCCCAAAGGCCTGATGGGGTGGGGTGCAGTGAACTCAAGATTCCCCAGCTCTGCCACTGGCCCATAGCACCTTGGATCTCTAAACATGCATTGCATCTTCCTGCCTTCAAGTCTGTTTCCTCTCTGCCTGAAATGCTTTCTTCCAACCCTGGTCAGTTTTGCATCTTGATGTCCTCGGTGCCTCGCATACAACCAGCGCCTAATAAATGCTTTTTGATTGATCTTTCTCTAGCTTAGATATCTAACCCAACCTAATTAGAAAATTCACTTCCCTCTCCTTCCTTCCTTCCTTCCTTCCTTCCTTCCTTCCTTCCTTCCTTCCTTCCTTCCTTCCTTCCTTCCTTCCTTCCTTCCTTCCTTCCTTCCTTCCTTCCTTCCTTCCTTCCCTCCCTCCCTCCCTCCCTCTCTCTCTCTCTCTCTCTCTCTGCCTCTCTCTCTGTCTCTCTCTTTCTCTCTGTCTCTGTCTGTCTCTGTCTCTTTGTCTCTGTCTCTCTTTCTCTCTATCTCCCTCATCTCTGAACCTTGTTCCCACCTCTCATATAGACAGCACTAGCTATGTTCTATTTTTTAATGAAGAAGTGGGTTGGGGTAATGGAGGCACTGAACACTAGAAGTGGAAACAGGAAAATGACTTTGAATTCTTACCTCAAATACTTACCTGCTGTATAGCTATTAGCCTCTGCCTCAGTTTCCCCATCTACAAAATGGGGATAATAAAAGAACCTGCTTCCCAGCACTTAGCACAGTGCCTGGCACATTGTAAATACTTAATGCATACTTGTTGACTTGGCTTGATTTGACTTGGTCTCCATTAAGGATTCATCATCCACGCCCTGCCCCCTACTGGATGTGACAACACACTCCAGGGCCTTGCTTTTAATGATCTCATCAGCTCCCAATGGTTCAGCTGCCTCTCTTTGCCAATGAGGCCTGATCTACCTGTCCTGCCTTAGTCACTCTCCTGAGCTCCAGGCCTCCATCTCTAGCTGCCAAGGGATGATCTCCATCCGGGCATCCCATCAACATCTCAGACTCCAGAGCTCTACAACTGAACGTATCCCCCTCCCAAGTCACACGTTCTTCCAGTTGAAGGTATCATAATCTTCTAATCATTCAGGTTTAGAATTTAGGAATAATCTCAAGTCTTCCCTCTCATTTACACTCTGTGCTCAATCAATAACCAACTCTTTTTCTTTAACTCCTATCTCCTATTTTAGAATCAATATTATGTAATCAGTAAGAGTTAGACAATGGAGGTTAAATGACTTATCTAAGGTCACATAGCTAGGAAGTATTTGAGGTCATATTTGAACACAAGACCTCTCATCTTTGGGCCTGGCTCTCAATCCACTGAACCACCTGACTCTCCCCCAGTGACCAACTTGTAAGCCGTTCCCCTACCATTTTTTCTCCTTCTCATTTATACCAGAATCACCCTCATTCAGAACTCCATCACATTTCCACTAGAATGCTGCCATAGTTTCCTTGAATCCATCTTCGCCAAATCAACTCCCAGAATGCCGTTTGGCAAACATAGCTCTCATCATGTCCCCCTGCTGAAGAGCCTGCAGGGACTCCCCCACTCCTCCACGGTAAAATTCAAAGGTTTCTGTTATGTTTTTAAACTATCTCATGGGTCTGTTTTTCTAGGCTGACCATAATCTCACCTCTGCCCATTCCTTACACAATCTACTTTCCAGACTGAGTGGCCTTTGCCCCATTTCTCATGCATGGCAAGGTGCACAATCTTCCCATGTCTGTGCCTTTGTACAAGCTGCCTCCCTGAATTTTCTTCCTCCTCTTCTTTGCCTCTTGGCTTCCCTAGCTCCATTCAAGGCTCAGCTCAAGTGACACCCCCTACAAGAGGCCTTTCTGGATTTTCTCAATAATTAGTCTGCCCCTCCAATATCTCTGTATCTATTTTGTATTTTCCTATCTGTGTCTTCTCTGGTAGACTGTAAATTCATTGAGGATTTTGTCTCTGAATCCTCAGGAGCTAGCAGGCTCCTGTCACATAGTAGGTGCTTAATAAATGTGTGTTGATTGACTGATCATGTACATGTTGTTTTTACCTACCTACTGGCGCTGCAGAATCTGATTCATCTTTGTATACACAGAATCTAGCCCAATGTACGATCCACAGCAGGCACATAAATACATCTTGAATTAAATTCAATTGATATTCATAACCTAGATTTTAGCAAAGCACTGGACAAAATGTTTCCTACTATTCTGCGGATGACAACACCACCAAAAAAGACCTGGGTTCAGGTATGGCTTGTGTCCTCTGTACAGCCTTCCAGATCTCAAATTCTCCATCTTCTGCTGGCCTAGCACAGTGCCTTCTGGCATTTGCCTAATATCTGTTAGGCACACACTTATACTGCCTCCCACAAGGGCGAAACTGGGGGAACAGCCTTGAGGAAACAGGAGAACCAGTCCAAGCATGGCCATTCTGCATTGGCCTACCCTGTGGCTGAAAGCAGTGGTTTTGCCATCTGAAGAGCTATACCTGAAGGAGTACAGTCTGACTTTTCCTTTCTCTCATGTGAAGGTAAAGGGACCCTGTACTCCCTGCAAGGGACACCATTTCTCCCTCTTCTCTCCCCAGACCACGTGGCCTTGGGAAACAGGCCCAAGACTCCAGCTTTCTTCATTTGCCCTTCTCAGTTCTAGTCCAAGGAGTCAAGTCCAGATGCAAGAGTTCAAACTGGGGCAATTGGGGAGTGCGAGGATCTTGGAGAGGTGTTATAGCCAGCCCAGGAGTGAGTCCACAAGGGTCCAGAGAAGCAAGCCTAGCTGGGCTTGGTTTCTGAACTTGGCTATGAGCTTAATCCCTCTGGTTTCCCAGAGAGATGGGTGAGAGAGGTTATGCAATGTTTGTATATTTATTCTTGCTGTATCTTTGAAGTTTGCAAAGGCTAACCGGGAAATGGAACAAAGGTATTGGTCACAGGGCCACTAAAATGGGGGGGGGGTACAGTGAGCTGAGAGGAGATGGCAGACTCCCCCAACCCTTCAAGAGACAAGAGAAGGTCCAACGTCATAGATTTGGCCCTCACACTGGGTGGGGGGCCAGAGCAAGCTTATTATAAACATGCCCCAAGACCAGAAGGCTGGTCCCCTGGTGATGAGGCTTTTGGGGCCACAGAATTCTGGGAAACAAAGGAAACTACCAAATGAGTCTCCGTCCTCTCTTTCCCCCTTGTCAATAAGAACATGGCAGAGGGTGCCAAGAAGCACTGTGTTTTTAGTGAATCAACCAACTTTCACCAGAATGGCCAAGATCTTTTGCAAAAGAACAGCAAGAAGCCCTATTGCTGGAGGAGCTGAATTATGTCAGTCTTGACCCATTTTCAGTAAATGAAACAAGAAGAAATACGGAAATTGCAGCTCATTGGAATGATGGCTCCTAGATTCTCCTTGGAAAGGCAAAGAAAGGAGCTGGCAGAGTGGGCTTTATTATATGCTCCAAAGCTTCAAGAAATATTATTTCATAAGACATTTGGGCTTCCCATATTGCAGCACTAATGATAAGTATCTGCAAATACAGCACCATGAAAATAATTGCAGCTTCGGCACCAACAGCAGTTGCTAAGGATGAAGTGGTGGAGAAATCCTATAAAGAATTTGATCAAACCTTCCAAAGCAAATCGCGATACTCTGATACTTGGTAGCTTCAATGGAAAGAGAGGGAGAGATAAGGATGGGGAGGAACATGGGTGCAGGCAGGGGCTCCCGGCTCGAGTATTATACAGAAAGCGCACACCTCTGCAGCATGAATATTCCTTTAAAAAAGAATGAGATGAATTGGTAGAGGCTGGATATGGCGAGCACCAAATCCCAACACAAAGAATGACACTGATGACATTTTAATAGACAGGAAAGACCTTGCATGAACGTGGGAGTTATCCTTGGGTCAGCTGTCTGTTCAGAGTCAGACTATCGATTCATCAGAGCTCAGATAAGAATTTATAATAAACAAGAATAGTAATGAGAAAAAGGTATGAGATCCAGGCGAGGAGATTTAACCCCGAATTAATTAAACGAGCCACGGCGCGCCTATGTGGACAGCAACAGACATGATATCAACACTGATTGTTCTAATATCATTCAAAAGTTAAACCGATGGAAATGATTACTTTGAAGCCAGAATACTAGTGAACATTATAGCTAATTATCATAAATAACATTCACCTTGTATTTACTCTGAGGTGGGCACTTCACTAAGCCCTCATAGAACCTCACAACAACTGGGGGAAGAAGGTTCGTATTTTCCTCATTGAAAGATGAAGAAACTAAGGCAACAGACATTAAATGACTTGTCCAGGGTCACGCAGCTAATTCTTATTAAATGGAGAAAAGTGGCCAAAGACAACTTGGTTAGAATATAAACTCTTTTACAAAATCTTAGCAAAAAAACAAAAAAAAAAGGTTGATGGATGATTATGAGCAGTATTTTCTCATAAAATAGAGAAAAGCTATGAAGGTAAAATCAGTTTATATTAAGCTTGCCGAAACATTCGGTGAAATTAAATATGAGCATGTTCCATTTTGTGAGTTGCATACAGTTGTCTATAGTTGGATTACTGTCCTCTGGACTCAAAATCATCAAGGTCTGAGTTCAAGTCCCACCTCTGGCATGCACTGGATGTCTGACCTTTGCCAAGTCACTCAGTGCCACAGGAAACTCTGTAAGGCTATAAATGCAGAGCCAATGTCTAGCATCCTGGCAGAGGAAAGATCCTTATTAGGATTTCCATATGCCAATGACACAATAGCTCTGGCAAAGCCATTTCTGAGATATATACATTATTGGGCTTAAATTCAAGTTTCTCCTTCCCCTCCCTCTTCTTTTTTTAGTCTGGGGTAGCTGAAGCAGCAGCATTGTGGCTTGTATTTACAGAGAGTTAAATTTTGGCCCCTTTTGGGGGTGATTCTTAAAACCTTGAACAGAATTCTTCAGGAAGCCCCTAACCAAAGCAGGTCCCAGGCTGAACAAAGAACCTCCATCTAAAACAGTATCGCCATAGCTTCCTCAGGGCCCTTGTCTTACATGAAAATGCTTGCAAAGTCCTGTATAAAATTTGTAATTTGGGGGCAGTAAAGTTCCAAGAAATCATTCCTTTCTCCCTTTTTTCTTTTTCAGGTTCCTTGTTGACTCCAATAATTCTCTGGTCCAGTTTGCTGTTAATTACCATTTTCAAGGGAGATTTATAGGCTTTGCTTAGCAAGCATGGGGCAGGATCACTGAGGCAGCTCTCTTTTGTATAGATTCAGGAAAATCAAATTTCTAAATATCTCTGGTGCTGGCAAATGGAGAGAGATAGTGAACCAGGACCAATTGGGTTTTGCTTGCTTCTAAATAAATCCCCAAATATGAGGAAAGGTTACGGGAGACTGAGCTGATCTTTCTTGGAGAATAAAGGAATGGAGGATAACTTAATAACAGCTTCCAAGTATGGGAGGGTAATTATGAGGAAGAAGGTGACCAGTTGTTCTCCATACTCCCCCCCCACTTCCCCCAAAAGGATTCAGAAAGAAATGGGGGTACACATCCTTCCTCTGGGTTATTTTGAAAGAGGGGAGAAGGAAGAAGGAGGGAGGAAGAGAGAAAGAAAGAAAGAAAGAAAGAAAGAAAGAAAGAAAGAAAGAAAGAAAGAAAGAAAGAAAGAAAGAAAGAAAGAAAGAAAGAAAGAAAGAAAGAAAGAAAGAAAGAAAGAAAGAAAGAAAGAAAAGAAAGAGAGAGAGAGAAAGAAAGAAAGAAAGAAAGAAGTAAAAGAAGAGAAAAGAAAAGAAAAGAAAAGAAAAGAAAAGGAAAGGAAAGGAAAGGAAAGGAAAGGAAAGGAAAGGAAAGGAAAGAAAAGGAAAGAAAAGAAAAGAAAAGAAAAGAAAAGAAAAGAAAAGAAAAGAAAAGAAAAGAAAAGAAAAGAAAAGAAAAGAAAAGAAAAGAAAAGAGGAAAACGAAGGGGGGAGACTTTTAGAATCATTCTTTTTCAAGGCAAGCTGTCCTATCTTGTATGTTTGTGCCATGGAAGAAGCATTTGAAGTAATGGAGCTGTTGAGCCAGCAGAAGAGGAGACTTATGAAGGAGACAGGATAGACAAGATGGCGGAGTATTTATTTTCCAAATACAGCTCCAACCTAGCCACTTTGAATGCAAGAAAATATTTGCTAAAGCCAAAGAAGCTAAGCTTGTGGCATATGATTGTGACAGAATACTACTGCACTCTGAGAAATGAAAAGCAGTTAATTAAAAATAACATGGAAAGATCTACATGAAATTACAAAGAATGAAATGAGCAGAACCAAGAAAACATTCTATACAGCAACAGAAATATTGTTTGAAGAATGAAATGGATGGCCACCTCCAGAGAAAGGACTGATAAATAGAAACGAGCAAAACATAGTTTTCTGTAACATCAATCTTTGTGTCAAATGATGCCTTCTCTCGGGTGGGGAAGGGAGGGAGAGACTTGGGAATTTTAATGTATCAGACAATTAAATTAATTGAACAAATAAATCCACAAGAAAATAGAAATAGTGCCTATGAGTCAATAATATCAATAATTATAATAATCAACAATGATATCAGCCAAGTATGATATTAGAGCTCTCACTCAATGTACCCAAGCCCAACCCATACAACCAAAATGGAGGACAGCCAGTATTGTATTGCATGAGAAGAATAGCAAGGAAGCCAGCATTATTGCATCATGGAGTATAGGGAGAAGAAGACTGGGGAAATGGGCAGGGTCCTGATTATGAAGCTAGACTGAAGACTGAATATCTGATCTGGAGATAAAAGAGAATTCCTGACAGTGGTTGAATAGGGAGGAGACCATAAGCAGACTGGACATTAAGTCTTCTCCTTTCCTCATATTTGGGGGTTTATTTAGTAACAAGCAAAACCCAACTGGTCCTGCCTGCTTCACTCTCTCTCTTCTCCATCTGCTAGCGCCAGAAATATTTAGCAGTCGGATTTTTCTGAACCCATCCCAGGGAGAGCTGCCTGCCTCAGTGATCCTGTCTCCCAGGCTTGCTGGGCAAAACCAAATCTGAAGTTCCCTATTGAGCAGAGATGTCCAATTGAAGGAACTGGAGGATGCTCAGCCTTTTGAGTCTGGATACAAATGGAAAGAACCCAACAGCGGAGTCACACAGGGTCTGACTATCATCTAAGAAATAATCCCAAGGCTAGATGACATTGCTTCAGGGCCCGGGGATGAGCGGTTTGTCATTTTAGGCTGTAGCAAAGCTTTCTTTTCTCTTCCTGTCAACCTAGTTGTCTCTTTAAAAAATGCTATTTGATCTATGGGATAGACACGTAACACATATAACCCTGAGGTTTGGCAGATCTGTCTGCCACTCATCACTGGGAGTTTCCCTCCTCCCCTCTAGCTACTAACTAGGGGAGGTCTACTAGAATGTAACAAAGGCCTAAGGAAAAGAGCTTCCAGCTGAGCCAAATTCTGCATAAAGGCTGCAAGAGTTGGGGGTGGGGTGGGAAGATAGCCTGAGGGGGAAAATGGCCTCAAGGGCAGTCAGTGTCTCAAGCACAAACAGCCATTTCCTAAAATGATTCATCCAGTCGTAAACACGTTAAATGGTTAAGAAATGCATAAATGGTACAATAAGAATTGGAGGTGTCCCCGGTCTCCGGTGGCGGTGTGGTGCCTCGGTTCACCATGGGAAACCTCACCCAGATTTGCGCGCAGGGGAAGGTGGGGAGTCAATTTGGGGGCAAAGATAAATCCGTCCTCTTACCGTGCTAAAGCCTTGATATTAGAAGCCCCTCCAGAACTGGGTCCCGCAGGAATCCGCTGCAGCTTTACCTGGACTGTGGGATTCAGGTTACCATCCATGCCATCCAGTCACCAGCTGGAGGCCAGCAAGAGTCCTGAAGGGCTTGCCGTAGAACCGAGCTATGAGACTGGCTTCCCCAGAGACAGCAACAGTACACCCAACCGTCTCTCTGGGCAGATGGGGCAATCAAAACTGCCCTGCTCGCAAGTCATAGCAGGGATCACTCTAGGATGGGGTTGGGAGACCAGTGGCGCAGTCTCTTCTAGGTCCATTCCCACTCAGGCTTCCCAGGCCAGCAGCTCAATCAAAGGTCTTTGGTGCAGGGGACAGAAAGGATCGCTCTCTGACCAGGATGGGAGACCGATGGCGATGGCGCAGTGTCTTCTAGGGATCCACCCTCTGGGGCTCTTTCCACTGCAGCAGCAGTGGCACACCCTCCTCACTATTGCAGGTTCCCCAGACAGGGGGCTCCAAGTGGCCGGATGCAGGGTACCTATCTGGGATCACTGATGACCAGGATGTGAGACCAATGGCGGCTCTTCCAGGGATCCGCCCATCTGAATCCATTTGCTTTTCTCATTTCAAGGGGCTCCAACCTGCCTGGTGCAGGGTGCATATTGGGGATTGCTTTATGACCAGGATGTGAGACCACTGATGCAGTCTCTCCAGGGCTCCACCCTCTGGACGCCTTCCCATAGTGATGGCAGCGGGTACCCTCCTCACCATCCCAGGTTGCCCAGACAGGGGGTTCCGAGTCATCTGATACAGGGCACATAGTGGGGATCACTCTATGACCAGGATGTGAGACCAATGGCGCAGTCTCTTCTAGGGATCCGCCCTCCGGACCTCTTTCCACCGCTGGGGCAGCACACCTTCCTCACTGCCTCAGGTTGCCCAGACAGGGGGCTCCAAGACACCAGATACAGCGCGCTTAGTGAGGATCTCTCTATGACCAGGCTGTGAGACCAATGGCGCAGTCTCTTGTAGGGATCCGCCCTTCGGACCCTTCGGCAGCGACAGCACACCTTCCTCATTGCCTCAGGTTCCCCAGACGGGGCTCCGAGCCGCCAGATGCCCGACGCAGAGTGGGGATAGCTCTATGACCAGGATGTGAGACCAGTGGCGCAGTCTCTTGTAGGGATCCGCCCTCCGAACCGCTTCCCACTGCGGCAGCAGCAGCGCACCCTCCTCTCCACCTCTCATTCCCCAGATAGGGGGCTCCGAGCCACCAGATGCCCGACGCATAGTGGGGATAGCTCTATGACCAGGATGTGAGACCAGTGGCGCAGTCTCTTCTAGGGATCCGCCCTCCGAACCGCTTCCCACTGCGGCAGCAGCAGCGCACCCTCCTCTCCACCTCTCATTCCCCAGACAGGGGGCTCCGAGCCGACTGATGCATGGCGCATATCAGGGATCACTCTATGACCAGGCTGTGAGACCAGTGGCGCAGTCTCTTGTAGGGATCCGCCCTCCGAACCGCTTCCCACTGCGGCGGCAGCACACCCTCCTCTCCACCTCCCATTCCCCAGACAGGGGGTTCCGAGCCGCCTGATGCATGGCGCATATCAGGGATCACTCTATGACCAGGCTGTGAGAGCAGTGGCGCAGTCTCTTCTAGGGATCCGCCCTCCGAACCGCTTCTCATCAGGTGGCGGAAGCAGCGCACTCTCTTCTCCACCTCTCATTCCGCAGACAGGGGGCTCCAAGCCACCTGATGCATGGCGCATAGTGGGGCTCACTCTATGACCAGGATGTGAGAGCAGTGGCGCAGTCTCTTGTAGGGATCTGACCTCCAGACCCTGCGGCGGTAGGACGCCTCCGCTGTGGTCCTGACCACGTCAGGTTCCCTAGGCAGGTAGTTCAATGGAAGCTGCACAACATTACCGAGCAATGGCGCAGTGTCCTCAGGGATACGCCCTGTGAGCCCCTTCCCACCTAGGTGGGGCAGAGGCAGCAGCGTCCTCCAGGTCATCTCAGGTTCCTTAGGCGGTGACAGCCCACAGCAGGGTGGGTGGTGATACAGCTGGGACCGGAGACTGGCGCCTCCAGGGATCCTCCTTCCTCCTCGGCTTTCCAGGGCGGCCGGATGGGTGGTGGTCCCAGGTGTCTAGCCATGTTCCTGCCTTCTCTGCAATGAGAGGCGAATGGGGCTGATGGCGCCTGCCTCTCCAGGACTCCACCCTCTGTCCGCATCCTGGGGGGAGGAAAGGACCATGCAGCACTTTGCCCAGGCGGAGCCAGATGTCTGCGGCAGATGAGAAGAGGGGCCAGAACTGCCCTCACCACGCATGCGCCTCCCATCTTTGACTGCAGTGGAGGGGAGGGGAGAGGCAGCGAGGGGCTACGCCCAAGGAGATGTCTCCCAGTGCATGGAGCCTCCCTGCTCCAGCCTCAGGTGAGAAGAGAAGCAGGGCCTTCCCCCAGAGGCTACCTTTCATCTCCTGCTGCGCAGTGTATACCTGACAGAAGGTGGCAAGTTCTGGGTCCCCCATGATGTCCCCCAGGGCACAGCTTCCATTCACCTTGCGCAGAAGCAAGACCTCCAGGCTCCGAGGAGGAAAGAGACCTTCCGCTGACCCATAGACACGCATGCGCATCCATCTCTTGCTGCGCATCAGAGTGTACCCCAGAGAAAGCTGTGAGGGGCCAGTTTTGTGGCTTCATTTTGTACCGGCAGCTCAAGGCAGTTTCTGTCTCCTGCTGCCAGTCTGAGCTCAAATGAGGAGCATCAGGTCCGGTCCGAATGGGACCATATTGTATTACACAACCTCAGCTGATCCCGGATGGCTACTAGGCACTTCCCTATACCTCCCTCAAGTGCTCATTTTCCCACTCTCCACAGCCACTCCTAGGAACAAATCTCATCCCTCCCTCCTCCTGCCTCCCTCTTCCCACGACCTCCCCGTGAGAACCTTGTCCCAAATCATACCGAAGAATAATGGCGGCCATTGCCCACGAATGCCCTCTTTTCCCCTCTTCCCCATCTCCTGTCGCTCAGGTGCCCTTTGTCACCCTCTTCTCTTGCACACCTGAGGAGAGAGCCTCCCTCCCTCCCAAGGCGAACCCCTCTCTCTACCTGCACAAGCCATCTCTTTCCATCTCGTCTCTTTCCCCAAACTATCCATCCCCTCTGTCAAATGCATGTCTGAGCCTCCTGTTGACCCCTATCAGTTAACTCCAGAGACGCCAGGATCCCATCAATTAGTACCGTTGAGTAGCTGCCTGCTATGTGCCAGGCACTGTGCTAAGTGCTGGGGGTAAAAAAAGGCAAAAGATTGCCCCTGCCCTCAAAGAGCTTACAGTCTAATAGGGGACACCATGGGAACAGACATGCCCAAAGCAAACTGTACACAGGATAAAGAGAACAGAGGGACTCTGTCTCCAGGATAAAATAGAAAATCCTCTGCTTGATTTTCTTTACATTTAAATTTATTTGTTTATTTGTTACATTCAAATACCCCGTTTGCCCTCCTATTTCCCATTAGAAAAGGCATCATTGGACCATTGTCTTTCTTGCTTGAATTTATTAGTTCTTACTTTGGGGGTGGACAGACCCAAGTCATTCTCCAAACACTATTTCTATTGCTGTGTAGAATGTTCTCTTGGTTCTGCTTGTCTCACTTCATCATTTCACAGACCTCTTTCTAGGCTTTGTTTTTATTTAAATCAACCTGCTATTCATTTCTTATAGCACACATTTCTTAAAGCATTCCAACACAATCTTATGCCATAACTTATTGCCCAGTTGATGAGCATCCCTTCAGTTTCCAGCTCTTTGCCACCACAAGGAAAGCTGCTATAAATATTTTAGAGCATATAGGTCCTTTTCCTTTTTTCCTGTTCACCTCTGGAAACAAATCTATTAGTGGTATTACTGAATAGAACAATAAATAGAATAATAATAAATTAATAATAATAATAAATAGAATAACAAAATTATTCTATTTTTATTTATTCTTATATTATATCTTTGAGCATAATTCCAGATTGCTCTCTAAAATGATTGGATCCATTCACAGTTCCACCAATAGTGTATTAGTGTCTCCATTTGCCCACATCCCCTCTAACATTTGTCCTTTGCCCATTTGTTCATTTTAGGCAGTCTAATAGGTATGAGATGATATCTCAGGCTTGTTTTGATTTGCATCTTTCCAGTCCATAATTATTTAAAGCATTTTTCACATACTTATGTTTAGCTTTGATTTCTTCATCCAGGAACTATCTCTTCATGTCTTTAGACCTATCAATTGGGGAAAGGCTTAAATTCTTATGTATTTGACAAAATCCTTTATATATTTTAGACAGGAGAAAGTTTCTCTAGCTGAGAAACCATCTCTAAAATTCCACCCTACCCCCCAGTTTTCTGCTTTCCTTCTAACCTTGGCTATATTACTTTTATTTGCACAAAGTCTTTTAAATTTAATATATTTGACTTTTTTAAACCCTTACCGTCTGCCTTAGAATCAATACTGTGTACTGATTCCAAGGCAGAAGAACAGTAAGGGCTAGGAAATGGGGGTTAAATGACTTGCCCAAGGCAACACAACTAGGAAGTGTCTTGGGTCAGATTCAAACCCAGGACCTTCCATCTCTGGGCCTGACTCTCAATCCACTGAGCCACTTAGCTGCCCACAATGTATATGACTTTTAAAACCCTTCTTACCCTGCCTCCCCCACCCATCTTTCTAGACTTGATGCATATTGCTGTCCATTTACTCTACAGTTCAAAGACTCTGACCTCATTGTTCTTTCTCCCACAAAACACTCTCTCTCCTGAGTCTCTTCCATGCTTTGAATTTACTCCCTCCTTTTCTCTTCCTCCTGCCTTCCTGGGCTGCCTTCCAGTGTTGGCTCCAGGATCCTTTAATCTTCCTGAGTTATCTACATTCTTTTCTGTAGATTCCTTCTTTGTGTGTGGTTGGCTCCTCCATTAGACTGTGAGCTCCTTGAGAGCAGAGACTGCTTTTTGCCTTTCTTGTATCCAAGGGTTTAGCACGGTGTCTGGCGTAGAATAAACCCTTCATACGTGTTAGTTTACTTGTCCTCCTTTTACCGGGCACTTAGTATGTGCCAAGGGCTCTGTTAAGCACTGAGGATGCAAAAGCAGAAATGGGCCAGTTGCTGAACTCCTTCCATTCGAGTGGAGGAGACAGTGTGCCAACAACTGTGGACAAACAGCATATAAGGAGAAGAAACTGGAAGTGCTCTCAGAGAGAAGCCACTAGCTCTAGCCCTATGGAGTGTCCACAGAGGCTTCTTGAAGAAAATGGTCTTTGAGCTGCGACGTCAAGGACTCTAGCAAGTAGAGATGAGGAGCGAGAGCATTCCAGGCATGGGAGGCAGGCAGCCAGCGAACAGGCACAGTCAAGGGATGGCAAACTGCCACAGGGTTATAACTCAGTAACGCTATTGAGAAATGGCCCTTGCTGGGGCGATACTAAGGAGGCTGGTGTCTGGGACATGGCTGAATTTGGGAGATGTTCCATTCGACACCTTTCTTTGGGGGAGCTGTGTGTACTGTGTAGAGACCCCAGGAGGGGGTGGCAGGCTCTGACTCTTTAGCCTTTGGGCTTGTCCTGATCACCTCTCCTATAATCCGATAAAAGTGAAGGTAACCAGGAAATACAACAGGAAGCAGATGTTTCTGCCAATAGGTGACATTTTCCCAGGGCTTTCACATTTTCAATGCACTTTCTACTTGTGGTCCCATTTGTTCCTCACAACTATCCCGGGAGATGGGTACACTGAGGAAGGGATGGATGCTTGAGAAGATGGCATCTGGGAAAGGGATTTGTGTCTCTGGACCAAGCCTTACCGGGGAGGAGTGACGTAGAATAAACTAAGAGTAGCATTTTACGTAATCAAAACATACCCACATGAGAATAATCAGGAACAAGAGAGGGAGAAGGGTGAAGATTGATGAGCTGAAGATGAGTGCTGGCTGAAACAAAAAGCAGGAGGTTGTCATGTGGCTATGCTTTAGATCGCCTGGCCAGAAAGAGGAAATAGATGAGAAGTCTGGGAAGTATCTCACAAGGCCGGCAGAGAGTTAGGACATAGCAGTAATGAGGAAGTTCTGTTAGCCAGACATCTGTCACAGAATCGTCTCTGTCTAAATTGTGATGGTTGTCCAGTTGTACTCCACTCTGGCGACCCCATGGACCATGCAGCTCCCCAGGCACTTCTAGCCTCCAACTCTCTGTCCATCTCAGTCTGCTGTCTGTTTCTCCTTTGGCCCAACATCAGGCTGTTTCCAGTGAGTCTTGTCTTTTCATGAGGTGGCCAAAGTAGTTAAGCTTCGGCCCCAGTGAACAGACTGAATTAGCTTTTGTAAGTGTTGGCTAATTTGCTCTCCCTGCTGTCCCAGGGACTCTCAGCAACCGTCTCCAGCACCTCAGTTCGAAACCACCGATTCCGATTCCGCATTGCTCGGCTTTCTTTGGACTTCAGCTCTTGAAACCATCCAGCTCCAGGAGCAATACATTGCTACTGGGAGAACCACACCTTTTGCTCTGTGGGCCAGATTGGATGTTATAATCCTTCTGGATTGGATGTTTAGGATTTCTTAACTTGCCATAGGGATCGTTTCATCCTTCAAAAGGTAGAAGAACCAATGAGGACTCTGTCTATTCTAGATTAGCT
This sequence comes from Monodelphis domestica, assembly GCF_027887165.1. NCBI lineage: Eukaryota > Metazoa > Chordata > Mammalia > Didelphimorphia > Didelphidae > Monodelphis > Monodelphis domestica. Next base: position 9,097,844 of record NC_077228.1, on the reverse strand, counting down.
TCCCATCAATCACTTGGAAATAGTTGCTGAGGGGATGATAGTGGGAAAAGGGGGATGGCTGCTCCATTTTAGGGCTTGCAATAGAGAAGGGAGGAAAGCCAGTCACAGTACCCAGTCAAGAACCTTAGGTTTAGGGAGAGCATTTGCCTTTAAAAATGTATCATTTGTTTTCTGCATTCCCTTCATTTCTGAATATCCCTCTCTCTCTCAATCTTCTTCTTCCCAGTGAGCAATCCTTTATAACCAAAAATAAAAAAGAAAGAGGGAAAGAATCGAATTGAACAAAGTGAGCTTACACATGAACCGAGTTTGACAATATGCCCAATGTTTGGGAGGGGGGGAGAGAGACAGAGAGAGAGAGAGATAGACAGAGAGAGAGAGAGAGAGAGAGAGAGAGAGAGAGAGAGAGAGAGACAGACAGACAGACAGACAGACAGACAGAGAGGGAGGGAGAGAGAGAGGGAGAGAGAAAAAAAGAAGGAGAGAGAGGGAGGGAAGGAGAGAGAGAGGGAGAGAGAGAGAGGGAAGGAGAGAGAGAAAGAGAGAGAGAGAGGGAGGGAGAGAGAGAGGGAGAGAGAAAAAGAAGGAGAGAGAGGGAGGGAAGGAGAGAGAGAGGGAGGGAGAGGGAGGGAGAGAGAGAGGGAGAGAGAGAGAGAGAGAGAGAGAGAGAGAGAGAGAGAGAGAGAGAGAGAGAGAGAGAGAGAGGGAGAGAGAGAGAGAGAGAGGGAGAGAGAGAGAGAGAGAGAGAGAGAGAGAGAGAGAGAGAGAGAGAGAGAGAGAGAGAGAGAGAGAGAGATGCATTTTCTCATCTTTTCTCCAGGGCCAGACTGGTTCATTATATTTACAATGTTCAGTTTTCTTTTCTTTTATGTTCTAGGGCAGAGCCATTTTCAAAGAGTTTTGAGAAAGGCTAGGTAGGAGCTCATGTACTAAAATTCTACCCAAAAAAGGCACCCCAGAATGCATGGGATACTCTGAAGAATGAAATTCTGAATATATGAAGAAAAACAATACTGATGAGAAGGAAAGGGAATTCTATAAAGACCCCAACGTGGATGAACAGGAAGCTTACCAAGCAATTTAAATGTATGAAAGGCACATCTGGAAAATAAAAGCTAGGGCAGATAATGAGGGATAAATCCCAAAGCATGACCTGGTCCTTTTATAATTTCATCAACAGAAACATGGTCTCCACCTCCAGCTAGAGAGCTGAGGAATTCAGAAGAATCTTGTCTTGTCTTTTTCTCTTTCTTTCTGTATGTGGCTAATGCAAGAATGTGTTGTGCATTACTATATAGGTTTGTAATGGGGTTTCTTTGTCTTTTCTTATTGGGTAGGGAAAGGAGAAGAGAGGAGAGAATTCAGAACTGGAAATAAAATAAAAGTTGGATTTTAAAGAAAATTTCATCAGCAGAAAATTCTTAAAATGACAAAAGATGTCGGTTAGAAAATTCCATCTATTTTACCTACCCCCAAGGAAGAATCCATTCATGAATATGCCTAAGAAGTGGTTCTAGCGGCTTTTCTTAAAGAAACCTCCCAGACCTGTTCCTGACTATCCAGACCTCTTCTACGTCCAGCTGTTATCCTCCAGGGAGATACCTCGGGCTCTGCAGCCTTTGGAAGATTTCTTTGAGCCTTCAGCCCTGTCCTCTGACTGGGGAATTCCTCCTAGAACTTCCATTTTGGAGGAAGAAGCCAAGCTTGTCCCATGCTTCCTGCCTCATTTCTCCTCTGGCCAGACTCCTAATTCTGGACTTCTCTTCTGCGTCAGCCCCATCACCCAGGTTTTCGGCTCCCTTTTAAGGATTGTATTTCACTATCAGCATGGAAATTCCTTAGGAAAATGGATAGCCTGCCTTTTGCTTATATCTGTAACATTAGAACCTCACACAGTGCCCGGCACGTGATGAACAATAAATGACCGTTGACTACCCAGACTTCACTTCAAGTAAAAGAAACCTCATCGGCACCCATTGGCTTTGGAACCACCCTGGCTGCTAGAACGTTGTCCCTGAAATCAAGCCTACATCTGCCCTTCTGCAACTTGAAGCCAGTGCCTGGCTCACTGTAGCCTATTAATAAATGCTTGTCGATGAATTGTCTGCTCCTTGTTCTGTTCTCTGGGGTCAAGAAAAACATATTTAATCCCTTTTTCATATGAGAATCATTCATTCTCTTGAAGGCACTAAGCACCGCCCCCCCCCACTCCAGTCTTGTTTTCTCCTGGTTCTTTCAACCTATCCTAGCCTCCTTTACATTGGATTAGAGCCACCTCCTTTGTGCTGAGGCTAGAAAAAAGATGGTCCAATGTAACGGGTCCGAGAAGCAAGTCCATGGTGGGTGGATGCAGGACTTTAGCACTTGTCTGTTCAAACCTGGGGAACCAGGGAACCATGAGGCTGCAACCAGGTTTAAACAGTCCAATAGGAAAGGGAAGCCACAAAGGAATGTCTTTGTAGAGATGAAAGCAATGGCTTCAGGACTGAAAATTGATGGAGGACAAGAAGATCAACCATCTAACAGTGCTGCTACTGTGACTATTGTGGTCAGTGAATTGCCATGGAGGAAAGCTAGATGGTTCATTGGATTGAGAGCCAGGTCTGTGGATGGAATGTCCTGGGTTCAAATCTGAACTCAGGCATTTTCTAGCTGTGTGGCCCTGGACAAGTCACTTAACCCCCCTTGCCTAGGCCTTTTGGCTCTTCTGCCTTGGAACCAATAACCAGAATAGACTCTGAGAGAGAAGGTAAGGGTTTTAAAAAGAATGAACCAGCCCAGCTCCCTAACTTGGCAGAAAGAATGAATGCCAAAGGCTAGGGGGGAGAGACTATAGCTGCTGCCCCCCACTGAGTCCCCCTGGCTAGGATCCTCCTCCCCACCTCAATATCCTGCTTTCACTGCCTCCTGACTTTCTATTCTGTGTTTCTTTGAAATGGAATGTTTGCTTTCTGTATTGACCAAGTCATCTCAAAAAGAAACTGCCTTCTCAGAGGTGTCTGGCATTCTCTGGGTGAGTGTGTCCTTCGGGAGATGAAAGGAAAGCAGAGCAAAGCAAAGCAAGAAGCTCTGGCCTCTTTGGCAAACAGAGAGCCCAGGAAAGCTCTCTCCAACTGCTGGGCTGTCCACCTGAGGGCTCAGAAGGAACCAAAGAGGTTCTGCGGGGGAGTATTGAAGCTCCCCTAAAAGCAGGAATGGGGGAAATGAATCAAGGCCTCCAAGAGAGATGCAACTAATGATCCAACCACGGTGCTCTACACCCAGGGTACCATGGAGATTCCCCCTCCTTTTACGGAAGAGGAAACCGAGGCACCGGCAACTGAAGTGACTTGACCTCCATTGTTAGTCCTCACGGGCAGGGGGTGTTTCCGATTGGTTGGCTTTGGGCCCCTCACGCAGAAGCCAGAACACTGCCTGGCACATGGGGGCTTGTTGATTGGCTGATGGATGGGTGGGTAGCAAGGTGTCAGAGGCAGGCTTTCTATGCAGCCTGGGCTCTTTCCATCCCATTATGCCCCGCTCCCGACGCATAACCCCAGCGAGCCGACCCACCCAAGCCTCCGGGATCCACTGAAAAATGGGAAGAGTGGAAGCGGTTGGCCCCGACTCAGGTGGTAACGGGTACTGAGGGAAGGGCAGGCAGCCCTGTAGATGGTGGCTTTGATTGAGATTCCCCAGGCGCCGTATCACCCAGAATTCGGTGAGGCAGTGGCTCGGCCTTCTCCGCACTCCGATAAGGAACGCGAATCTCTAATGAAATTGAATAACCCCTCCTGGAGAGCACCTGCTCCATCTGTCAGGGCAGGCTTCAAGTCAGCATTTTTGCTGGCTCCCAGCCCGACGATAATTGCCGTACATCCAATTAGAAATGCTAACATTATGGTGGGTGCTCCTAATTGAAAAATCACAGCGGTGCCCGGGGACTTTGAAGCCCAGAGCGTGTGGGCTCCATGCCACCTCGGGCTTCTCGGGCATCCTGTTCTGGGCAGGCTGGCCGGCCCTGGCTAAATGGGGATTAATGGCGTTAGCCGGAGGCCACCGGATACCTGGGCCATTCTGCAGCCATAATGGAGAGCAGGTGTGGCCCAGGAACAGCGTGTGCTTTTGAATCCCGCTCAGAGGCAGCCAGGCCAGGGAATATGCTCAGCGGAGGGAAGCGGCCACCGTGCAAAGAAGGTCCTTTTAGGGCCAGTCCAGGTTTGTTATTGGCTAAAACCTCTGTTTGGAGACTGCGACGATTGGCCCCATTTGGGCGAGCCAGCTAGTCAGAAAGTGGAAAAGAATCAGGGTTGGCTACCAACAGCCAGAAACTTAATGATCACATGCTGAAGCCAGCTGCAGAGAGTGAGTCCATCGTTAAATTTTCAGTGGGAACGCTTACTTGGGAAATCAGCAAATGCTACAAGGCAGCCTTTGAATTATTGTTTTGTGGATTGTCTAGACTTAAGAAAGTGATGAATAAAATGTCACAAGGCCATTAAACTTTAAATCGTTCTTTGTGGGCTTTCTTTTTAGGAGAGCTGGGTGTTAAATATTTAATAGCATATCACTTGCTCAATAGACACCCCAAACATAATGCTACTGCCTTTCTTTCTTTGAAAAAAAAAATCCTTACTCTGACTTAGTAACAGCTCTAAGAGGGAAGGCAAGGGTTAGGCAAACAGGGTTAAGTGACTTGTCCAGGGTCACACAGCTAGGAATTTTCTGAGGTCACATTTGAATCCAAGTCTTCCTGACTCCAGGGCTGGTGCTCCATGCACTGTGCCACGTAACTACCCCAATCCTCCTGTTTTCCCTCTGAATAAAGTCAGATGCTCACTAATAAATACTTGCGTGAATCTTGTACCTAGGTGAAATTGGTGAGACTGATTGATTTAATCAGATCCATCTTACAGTAAGTGCTAAGATATTCAACTAGTCGATCCATCAGTCAATCATAGGTCTGGGGTTAAACGTGAAAAGTTACTGAAAACCATTTAATTAAGTTAATGACAGCCAGATAGGAAATCTGTTCTATTGACTGAATGATTTTCATCCAGCCCTCTAAGTTCAGGCTAAAGGCATTGTTATCTGGAAGATCAGAATTTTAGAAACTGGGGAAATGCTGCTTTCCAGAACACCCCTGGAGAAGGAAGGATCCAGGATGAGGGGAGGGCTGAGATGCAGCTTTAGCTTCAGTCTTCAGGCTTCTCTCTCCACCCCCTCCCACCAGAACCCTCCTTTGGCTATACGGAGGTCTTTGTGATTCGAAGGCTCTCCAAGATTTGACTTCTTTTCTTTCTGTCTGTATTGGGAGCCAATGACAGAATGGCATATGTATTCCTACTCTACAAGCCAAGAAAATACACCATGTTTGAGGCACACCTGCTGAGCCCCTGATCAATGGGAGAAGACTTCCCACAACCAGAAGCCATGAGGCCCCCCTTTGCCACAAGGGTGTACTAAGCTTGAATACACTCTCCCACAAACACTACCTGTACTTCTGGGAGAGGGTCTCCGATTTCTAGGGAATGGTGTGTACCAAGTCTTCGCCAATATCCTTTTACGGAATATTCCTTTCTGAGCGCTAATTAAGTTTGTCTACTTAATTGACACCAACTAAGAATCATGGGAAGTGCACACTAGTGGGGGTTCCTGAGCAACGGAATCAAAATCTCATTCCCCAACACTCAGCTAAGAGAGCTGAAAGCCTCAGAGCCTAGACTCACTTGACCTAATCCTGTCGTATGGAAGCCATTGGATAGAGTGAAATACTTGGAACAAACTCATCTTGTCCAACTTGAACGGAATGGTAGGTAACCCGCAGAAATCAGCAAGGGGATCGTGCTCGCTGCAGTTTCCCTGACGGAGAAAATCGCCAGTAGTAAGGAGAAGAACGAAGGGAATGCAGTTCCATTCAGGAATGTCGGAGGCTGTCACAAAGGAGTTTCACCCTCTACAAGCAATGTAGGTTCCTGGAACCCTGGGGACCTAACCCGGAATATTTATGATCCAGAGAAAAGTTCCAATAAATATTCTGATAACCACCATGCCAGACCAATGATGTATGGTCTGGAGAAGTAGAAAAGGTCACGGAGATATCCAGAGTCCTGCGAGAGCCCTTAGAAATGCAGCAGAAATCAACAAAATATTGAAGAAAAAAGTGTCAAACACTTGAAATGCTGAATCAGGACCACTTAAACAGGTTGCTGTCTACAGAAAGTCAAGAGAACTGCATCTTCAACCAAGGATCACCTATCCATCAACACTGACTATATACTTCCAGAGGAAAGTATGGGCATTCAACAAAATAGAAGATTTCCAAGTATTTGTAAAGAAAAGACCAGAACTTAGTGGAAAGTTCAATATCCAAACACAAAGAGCAAGAGAAACATGAAAAGGTAAATAAGAAAAAAGGGGAAAGGGGAAAAATGTTTTTTTCTTTGTATTCAAACTCTCTTCTTTAAGGGCTACAATTAAATCAAATTATATATCTATATATATACATATATATATTAATATATGGGGAAAATGTTATTTGTAACTCTCAAAAACTGTATTCATTATAATAGTAATTAGAAGAATCACTCATACGAAAAGATTGGGGCATTAAGAGATATAAGATGATATGCAAAAAATGAAAAGGGGTGAGGGGGGATTGATGGTGGTACCAAGAGATACTTTAAGAAATAAAATAAATAGAATAATCTTTTTCACAAAAAGATACACATGGGAAGGGGAGGGGAAGAATACTCTTAGAAGAAGAGAGTGCTAATAGGTAATACTTAAACTTTACTCTCAGTGAAATCAACTCTGAGAGGGAAAAGCATTCAGATCCATTGGGATCTTGAATTCTATCTTATCCTACAGGGTAAGGGAGAAGGTAAAAATAAAGGGGGTAGAGGGGAGGGAGTACATAAAGGAGGGAATGAGGGGGGAACTTAACAGAACCTAAAAAAAAAAAACAAGAAGGGAACAAAAAGGGAGGGACCAGAAAGGGAAGCATATCAAGGGAGGGGATTAGGAAGATTGATTAAAAGTAAAACACTGGTTTAAAAGGATATAGCAAAAGAAGAAAGGACAGAACTAGTAGAAGATATCAAAATTCTGGGGAATACACAAGTGACAATAATAACTTTGAACGTGAATGGGATGAACTCACTCATAAAACGTAGACAAATGGGAGAGTGTATAAGAATCCAAAATCCTACCATATGTTGCCTCCAAGAAACACACATGAAGTGGGTAGATACTCACAAGGTAGAGTTGTTAAAATTAAAGGTTGGAGCAAGACCTATTGGGCCTCAAATGATAGAAAGAAGGCAGGAATTGCAATCAAGATATCTGACAAAGGCAAAGTAAAAATTAGAGTTAATAGATATATGGAGATATATGGAGAAAAATAAATAGGAACAAAAAGGAATACACTTTCTTTTCAGCAGCACATGGCACATTCACAAAGATTGACCATATACTAGGTCATAAAAACATGGCATACAAATGCAGACAAGCAGAAATAATAAATGCAACCTTTTCAGATCATAAGACAATAAAAATATTGATCAGTAAGGGTACATGGAGAGCCAAATCAAAAATTAATTGGAAATTAAACATATGATTCTCTAAAATCGGTTAGTTAGAGAACAAATCATAGAAACAATTAATACTTTCATTGAAGAAAATGGCAATGATGAGACATCCTTTCAAAATCTATGGGATGCAGCTAAAGCAGTATTCAGGGGGAAATTTATATCCATGAGTTCATATATTAACAAATTAGGGAGGGCAGAGGGCAATGATTTGGACATGCAAATCCAAAAACTTGAAAGTGAACAAATAAAAAATCCCCAGAAGAAAACCAAATTAGAGATCCTAAAAATGAAGGGAGAAATTAATGAAATCAAAAGTGATAGAACTATTGAACTAATAAATAACTAGAAGCTGGTATTTTGAAAAAACAAACAAAATAGACAAAGTACTGGTCAATCTAATAAAAAAAAGGAAAGAAGAAAATCAAATTAACAGTATCATAGATGAAAAGGGAGAATTCACCTCCAATGAAGAGGAAATTAAGGCAATCATTAAAAACTATTTTGTCCAATTATATGGCAATAAACATGCCAATCTAGTTGATATGGATGAATATTTACAAAAATATAAATTGCCTAGATTAACAGAAGAAAAAATAGAATTCTTAAATAATCCCACATCAGAAAAAGAAATTGAACAGGCCATCAAAGAACTCCCTAAGAAAAAATTCCCAGGGCCTGATGGATTCACAAGTGAATTCTATCAAACACTCAAAGAACAGCTAATCCAAATACTATACAAACTATTTGACATAATAAGCAAAGAGGGACTTCTACCAAATTCCTTTTATGACACAAATATGGTGCTGATCCCAAAGCCAGGCAGATCAAAAATGGAGAAAGAAAACTATAGACCAATCTCCCTAATGAATATAGATGCAAAAATCTTAAATAGGACAATAGCAAAAAGACTCCAGCAAGTGATCAGGAGGGTCATTCACTATGATCAGGTGGGATTTATACCAGGAATGCAAGGAGGGTTCAATATGAGGAAAACCATCCACATAATTGACCATATCAACAAGCAAACCAACAAAAATCACACGATTATCTCAACAGACACAGAAAAAGCCTTTGACAAAACACAACACCCATTCCTATTGAAAACAGTAGAAAGCATAGGAATAGAAGGGTCTTTCCTAAAAATAATAAACAGTATCTATCTAAAACCATCAGCCAACATCATCTGCAATGGGGATAAGCTATATTAGATGCATTCCCAATAAGATCAGGAGTGAAACAAGGGTGCCCATTGTCACCTCTATTATTTAACATTGTACTAGAAACAGTAGCAGTAGCAATTAGCGAAGAAAAAGAAATTGAAAGTATTAAAATTGGCAATGAGGAGACCAAGCTATCACTCTTTGCAGATGATATGATGGTCTACTTAATGAATTCTAGAGAATCAACTAAAAAGCTAGTGGAAATAATAAACAACTTTAGCAAAGTTGCAGGATACAAAATAAACCCACATAAGTTAATCAGCATTTCTATTTATCTCCAACACATCTCAGCAGCAGGAATTAGAAAGAGAAATTCCATTTAAAATCCCTTTAGACAATATATAATACTTAGGAATCTATCTGCCTAGACAAACACAGGAACTATATGAACACAACTACAAAACACTTTCCACACAACTAAAACTAGATCTGAGCAATTGGAAAGACATTAACTGCTCATGGGTAGGACGAGCTAACATAATAAAAATGACCATACTACCCAAACTTATCTATTTATTTAGTGCCATACTCATTGAACTTCCAAAAAACTTTTTTACTGAATTAGAAAAAAACCATAACAAAGTTCATTTGGAAGAACAAAGGATCAAGGATATCCAGGGAAATCATGAAAAAAAAATACAAAGGAAGGTGGCTTTGCAGTCCTAGATCTCAAACTATACTATAAAGCAGTGGTCATCAAAACAGTCTGATACTGGATAAGAGACAGAAAGGACGATCAGGGGAATAGACTTGGGGTAAGTGACCTCAGTAAGACAGTCTTTGACAAGCCCAAACACCTCAGATTTTGGGACAAAAATCCACTATTTGATAAAAACTGCTGAGAAAATTGGAAAACAGTGTGGGAGAGATTAGGTTTGGATCAACACCGCACACCCTACACCAAGATAAATTCAGAATGGGTGAATGACTTGAACATAAAGAAGGAAACTATAAGGAAATTAGGTGAACACAGAATAGTAAACATGTCAGACCTGTGGGAAGGGAAAGATTTTAAAACCAAGCAAGACTTAGAAAGAGTAAAATAAATAATTTTGACTACATCAAATTTTTGTACATACATGTAAGTTTTTGTACATACAAAACCTATGTAATCAAACAGAAGGGAAATGACAAACTGGGAAACAATCTTCATAACAAAAACCTCTGACAAAGGTCTAATTACTCAAATTTATAAACTGGACTGGGAGGAGTGGAGAGAGTTTAAGAGGTGAGAGCATACTTTCCAGTGGTAGTGAGATCTTCTTAGAACTATAGACAGGAGAGGAACCTGGCGGCACTAAACCTGTCTGTCCCTTGGCTTTCAGCAACTGCAACCCTAGAGAATGCAGAGAGCAGACTTCCCCTCTCCCCCATGAGATTGTTCTCTCCCGTTGGGAGCTGAAGTCCTACCTGGATTGGAAGAGCTGAGATCTTACTTGGATCGTTGAGTCTGATGTGTTCTTTCGCCTCCTCAAATGTCTACAACGCTTTATCACTTCCTTTTGTTGAGGTAAACTAGCTGTTGGAGTAACCAGCTTTTGATGGGAGAAGTCTAAACTGGAGAGAGGGAGCAAGCCGACATCTTCCCCAGGGATTGATTAGGGAAAGTCTCTTTTATTCTGACCCCTTTATCATCGAGTTTGGGCTCGACATGCTTGATGTGCGGACGTGGAAAGAATTCTGGCCCTCTCAGCCATAAGAGGATGAAGGAGAGAAGATCTAGCTGTGGCACGTCTGGGCTCTGTCTCTCTCTCTCTCCCGGATGGCTGCTGGTGGTGTGATCCTAGCCCAGGTAGAAATGGCAGACTCCATTGAATGTTGGGTAGAGCAGCTTCCAAATCTGACACCTAAGCGTCCCCTCTGTAGGCCAGTCATTTACTGGCTGTACATAAATATGGAAGATGAGCGCTGGCAGGGGCTTTGGGAGAGGAGCACCTATCCACCCCTCCTCCCACGAGGACACAAGCACGCCTCCAATAGGTCACGAGCATCCCATGGTATGGAATCAAAGACCCACAATACAACCATTATCTCTTGAGGAAGGTGGAATCAGGTCTATGATTAGCCCTTTTGACTCCTGAGTTTGGCCAGTACAAAAGAACAATGACAGCTGGAGATTCTCAGCCCATGACAGAAGCCTAAACAAAGGCCTTGATAAAATCTAGGGCGGCTGGTGCATATTGGAGGCCTCCCCAAACAATTAAGAGTGACCTTAGTGAATCATTCTGAAAGAGCAACCTGGCCAACATGCTTTTCTCCGTGGTGTTGGGGAAGCAGATCACTATCGGCGGCTACCAATATACATCTCGCCAGCGCCCTGCTCACTGTTATATAAACAGACCGGTTATTGCACATAGAATATTCAGGTGAAACTTAGATGGCTTATCTCTGCACAAAAGGTTTTATTTGGCTCCCTGTGGAGATAGTGTTCTGATTAGAGAAAACAACATGAATCCAGCCTAGATACAGGGAAGACTGTAGTCATTCCTTTGAAAGAAAGGGGATGGGCAGCCTAGGAGGATCAAATCCAGGGGTACCTGGAAGCTGCCAGAGCTTATCATCCTAGGGATAAGCGGGGCTCTGCATGAGCCAGCTAAAAAGGGACTCCTCAACTACAGCTCCCTCCTCGAAGCAGAGGTTAGTTGGTCCATTTGGGGATTAGAGTGTCCCATCCCATACTTACAAGTGTTACCACTTGGGAAAGCATCCAAACAGGCCGGGAGACCATTCCACATTCATTTCCCTTGTACATGGCAGCCAGGGGACCACAGGGATGACAACAAAATGAGAGGATGCTCCTTGGTCTCTTGAAACGTGGCTCCTGTTCATTCTGATGGAGATGAAACTAGATTTTCAGTTGGTTACTGGGGTGAGAAATTGCTTGTGAGTACTGCCAAATAAACCCCTTCGGGGACATGATTACTTGCTGCCTTTTTGGCTTAAGTGGAAGGCAGCCATCTTCTACTCCCCCTCAGGCTCCTCCTAAATTTGTTAAACCCTCCTCCCAAACTGCTCAGCTACACCCTATCTCCAAGGAAGCCCACTGCACCCCACCCCAACGATTAGCGCGAATGTTTCCTTTATGCTACAAACTTTGGGTAGCCAAGGGAGCATCATGGAAAGATGGCGTCAGAGCCTTCGTTGGGTATTTTGTTTCTTCTTGAATTTTTTTTTTCAGTTGCATGGAGAAATAATTTTGGACAATTGTTTTCTGATATTTTAGGATTCAAGTTTTCTCCCTTCTTCCCACCCTTGTCCACCTCCCCAAAGTAGTAAATAGCCCCCTGGGGTTATTTGTACCAGAATTTTCACGTACTTCCTATTTCCATATTGCTGCTAGAAGACACATATGACACATGCAATAGACATGTCATGAGGGAAATCAAGTGGAAGATGGCCCTCTTTGATCTGCACTCAAACCCCAAGAGCTCCTTCTTGGGCGGAGGAGAGCATTTTCATCCCGAGTCCCTGGGGCTATCTTGGAAGCTTGCTTTGCCAATGATGGCTCAGTCCTTCCCAGTTGATCATCCCATAACATTTCCGTTACTGCACATCCTGTGGTTTCACATTCCTTGTAAAGAGGACTTGAGGAACAAATTGTCATCTTCGGACATTATTTTATCCGTCACCCACATATGGTGGGTGTACAGCATCCCCCAAAGAAACCGTTCTGAGGCTGGCCAGTGGGTTTAGCCACCAGGTAGATGAGCTCACCTTTTACCATGAAAGAACGTCCCCAAATCGCTGTGAAAAGCAGCACAGATCATAGCAATACCTGGGATGCGACCGAGTCACTGAAAGTGTACCCAGGAGAGACGCCGTTAGGAACGTGGAAGCTACGTGCCCCTGGAGGGGTCTGGATCACGCCCCAACCATCTGGCCACAGAACAGACGGACCCCTGAGCAGGGGGAGCCTGACTCAGGGTGCTGATGCCTGTCCCTAGGAAGAGTCGGAGCCTCAAAGTCAAGAACGTGCATGTCCAGAAACTGCCCAAGAAGCTCCTGGCCCCACTGAGCTCTGAGGAGTGCCGGCGCAGAAAGGAAATGGCAGACTGACTATTGATCTCATATTACAAAGGGAAAAATCCTGTAGAATCAGCGGCATCACGTGGTCAGAAGCCAGCAAGCCTTTGCCTGCCAGATCCAAGGTGGAGGGATTAGAACACGCGATCTGATAATGTTGTGGTAGCCCAGATACATCCGTGTGACTGGGGCCAAGGCGTCCTCTGTGATTTCCATGCACTTCCCTGGCCTGCTCGAATTCCCACTGACCAAGGAACTAGGGAGAGGGATTAATGGCACAGGTGAGCAGACTCGCTCCTCACTAGAAACCCTAAGAATCAAACCTACGCGGCCCTTTGATGCTGGCGGGGAAACAACCCTTCCTGCTCCGATCGTCCTGTGTCATAATGGGGTCCCCTAACTTTCCAGGCCCCAGCAGGAAAGGCTTCCTCCTTCGTCCTCCTTAGGAGCCTCCTACCATGGCCCTTCTCTGGCCTTCCATCTTTGAGTCTAGAAGCCTTTCTCACACGGGGAGCCAGCAGCGCTTCCCTCTATCCCTTCATTCCCATTCAACATGGCATGGTTGAACCCAGGCCACCTAGAGAACTCAAACTAACGGCTCATTTGCTCCCCCCTTTTCAAGGCTTCCCCCTTGGGGGACCTGGGTGGGGAGCAGCCCAAGACTTAGAGGCTGATGGAACACTCGGCCACTGAAGCGCCTTTGGCCTTGGTCTCCTCCTCCCAGAACCCTCCCTTGGCAGGACCGAGTTCTTCCAGCCGTGGCAATCCAGGGAAACGTCCCAACTCTTCTTCCTGACTGGCCTGTCTACTCATTATTCCCCGGGGCTTCTTGCTCCGACTGCTATTATTATCTAATGGCCTGTGGGCCATCGAAGCCCAGAAACCACTGGACAATCCACCTCTGCCCTCTTCTGCCTCTAAAGCTACGAGCCCGGGACTAGCGAGGAGACGTGAAAGAAGAAGAATGTAATGGAGCTGAGCCTCCCATGAGGCCTGAGCCAGGGGCAGGGGGCAGGGAGAGGGCCGGAAGCGAAGGAGAAGGACTCCTAGGGCTTCGCTGCTCCAAGGCTGATTTTCCAGCCTTCGAATCAGGCTGCCTCTCAGTGAGGCTCATGGGAGATATTACGTGCAAAAGCTTTGCAAAATTCATCTCCTTATTTAAAATCTGATTCTTTTAGCTACGAGCACTAAGAACTGGGAGGTCCAATAGAGCGCTGGCTCGCTCTACGGGCTGCAGGCCACTCTTCTGTCCTTTTCTTCTTTTCCAGTTCTCCCTTCTTTAGCCTAAATCCACTTGCCCTCGGCATCACCCCATTCTAGCGTGCATTGTAAATATTGTCCCCAAAAGGAAGAGAATCAGAACCGACGCTGAAAGTTTACAAAAAATGTTATTTACATGATCCAGTTTCATCCTTTGACATAACTAGGACACACAGGACTCCCATTTTACAGATGAGGAAACTGAGGCTCAAAGAGGCTAATTGATTTGACCAATCATTTGCTTTCCTTCCTGAAGAAACTGAAATATCCCTTGGAAAAGGGTGGGTGGTTCACACCTTTTTGAGGTGTATATATATATATATATTTATATATATATATATATGTCTTCATATATATATATATATATATACACACATACCCTCTTGGGTTTACACAATATTTTCATTTAAATAAAATAAAATATAATATAACATGCATGGGAAAACACACAAGCACAATCTCTTATGTATGATGAGTTGAAATATGTGATCAATAATATGGAAATGTGTTTTGCGTGATAATACAGGTATGACCCCAATTGAATTGCTTGTCAGCTCTGGGAGGGAGGGAGGGAAGGAAGGGAGGGATCATATAACTTCAAAAAACTTATGTAAAAAAGTGAAATGAAATTACATTTTATTTTATTTTTTTAAACCCTTACCTTCCGTCTTGGAGTCAATACTGTATATTGGCTCCAAGGCAGAAGAGGGGTAAGGGCTAGGTAATGGGGGTTAAGTGACTTGCCCAGGGTCACCCAGCTGGGAAAGGTCTGAGGCCAGATTTAAACCTAGAACCTCCCGTCTCTAGGCTTGGCTCTCAATCCACTGAACTACCCAGCTGCCCCCATGAAATTACATTTTAAAAGATAAAATAAAAATGTGTTCAAGATGTCCAGTTTGACATGCTTAACAGGCAGCTGGGGAGGGGAATCTGGAGTTGAGGGCTGGATAATCAGATCTGAAAATAAGCAGCATAGAGATGATCCTAGAATCATGGAGGGGCTGATGAACTGGTCAGGTGGGATAGTTTAGAGGGAGACAAGAAGGGGGTCCTAGACAGAGTTCCTCTGGGGGTAAGCCTATGGGAAGATCCAACAATGCACACTGAAAAGGAGCAGTCAAATGGGGAGAAAGAGAGCCAGGAACGATGGGGCTCCCAGAAACCTAGACAACGAGGAGAAGAGGGCGACGGAGTGTGTCAGAGTCTGCAGAGAGGCCATCCAGGACAAAGACTGAAGAAAAGGCCCCTGGAGAATCTTCTGGAGAAGATGGCAGAGAGTGCAATCACTTCTGCAGTTGGAGGAGACTGTTCTGGGAGTGAGGAGGGTCACTTCAGCACTTGCTCTGGTCCAGCTACTTGACAAAGTCTTTACCAACACTATCTGGATTGTTCCTCAGAACAGTCTAGGGAGGTAGGGGCTGCTATGATGCCCATTATATGTAGAAGGAAATGGATGCAAATAGAGGGTAAATGACTTGCCCAGGTTCCTAGCTAGGCATCTGAGACTGGATTTAAATTCAGGTCTTCCTGACTTCAGTCTTGGGCCTCCAAATGAGGAAAAAGGAAAAGGAGGAACCCTCAGTGAATGGCCTTATTTTTTTTTTCAGTGAAACATGAGGCCAGATTTTCTGCTGAGAGGGTAGGAAGAGAAGGAGCTGTGGCAGTTTTGAAGAAAAATGAAAAGGTTTGGAAGAGCTGCAGCAGAGCAAGGAAGAGGGAGTTAATTAGGGAGGTCTAAAAAAGATTGCCTTGCAGCATCGAGGGCCCAGTGGAGGTTGTGCAGCATCAATTTGTAGAGGATCCATACAGGTGGTTTTGTGGTTATATTCATCTTCATTCATGAATAAGAACAAGGCCAATTGGTAGTGGGGGTGATCTAAGCTGTGGCTTGGCAGGGCAAGATCAATGACACATTCAGGGGGCTGCCAATTCCATAAAAAGGGAAAGTATGGAGTTGAAGTGATTCACCAAAGGATCAGAATGGGAAAGGAAGGGAATATAGCTAGTTCAGGGTTGGTGATCTAGGAAAGAAGAGATGGGTCAAAGGAATGGAGGCCACAGGGAAGAAGCAGGGTTTGGGGTAGCAAGTCAGAGGGAAAGAGAATCAGTAGACAAATCAGGAAAGAGAATTTCAGAGTTTGCAAACAAGAAGGTGGTGTTGGCCATATCAGACATGTGACCTTTTCTATGGGTGCCTGAGGTGGGGTGGGAGAATAGGGTCTAGGACACAGGGAGTTGAGGGAGTATCGTGTATGCTGAAGTCCCTTAGTGTGAAGGCAGGAGCTGGGGAGGAGAGAAAGACTGAACTAAACTCATTGAGGAAAGAAGAAGAATGTCTTGGAGGTCTTTAGACAATAGCGACCAGAATTCCCTCTGGGGTTGGGAGGCCTGATGTGGACTGAGTGAGCCTCAGAGGGGGAGGCCTTGTTGGATGAAGGTAGTAGAGGGATGACTTGGAAGTGGCCATGGGGAAGAACATGGAAAATTCCAGCTCCCCCACCTCCATCGCCAGAGTTAGGGGGAATGAGAGAAAGTGCAGCCAGAGAAGCTGAGATGGCTGGAAGGAGCCTGCTCTGGGTGAGAGCCATTACATAAAAGGAATGGGGAAAAGAACGGGTTGGAGATTAAAGCAAATTTACTGCTAGGGCACAGTGGACGGGGCAAGTGGCTTTGGAGTGGGACATTGGATGGTGGGAGAGGTAGGGTTGAGAGGGATGAGAATAAAGGATCAAGTAAGAGGGACAGAAAAAAGGTTTAGATGAGGACGCTTGGCGGTTGGTTCTGAATACAAAGATGGAAATGCAATGACCAGGGAACAGTGTATATCCATTAAGGGATGAGTTCAGATTGGTTTTCATCATCCATACAGTTTGGCTTCAAAATGGAGTCTTCTTCGATCCTTAGGCAGCTCAGAAGGGACACAAGAGCTGAGTAGAAGGAATGGGGTCATTGCCCCTCCCTCAGATCCTTTTCTGCCCCCATTCCTGGCCTCAACTTACTAGTGGCTTATTGCCTGACACATAGGAAGTTCTGAATAAGTGCTTGTTGGTGGGCTAGCTGATCTCTCGCCTTCCATAATAGCCATCTGAGAGTCCTCCTGCTTTGTCACTGATTGACTCTAGGAGGTAGAGAGGAGATCATGCTGGTCTCAGATCTCCTATGTTGCCCTTGAATTCTTTTCACAACATAAGGAAAGGAAGGAAGGGATTAAGGAAGGAAGGAAGAAAAAAGGAAGGGAGGGAGGGAGGGAGGAAGGAAGAAAGGATGGAAGGAAGGGAGGGATGGAGGAAGGAAGGAAGGGAGGGAGGAAGGTAGGAAAGAAAGAAGGAAGGAAGGAAGGAAGGAAGGGAGGAAGGAAGGAAGGAAGGAAGAAAAGAAGGAAGGAAGGAAGAAAAGAAGGGAGGGAGGTAGGAAGGAAGGAAAGGAGGAAGGAAGAAAGGAAGGGAGGGAGGAAGAAAGGGAGGGAGGGAGGAAGAGAGGAAGCAAGGGAGGAAGGAAGAAAGGAAGCGAGGGAGGAAGAAAAGAAGGAAGGAAGGAAGGGAGGAAGGAAGGAAGAAAAGAAGGAAGGAAGGAAGAAAAGAAGGAAGAGAGGGAGGTAGGAAGAAAGGAAGGGAGGGAGGAAGAAAGGAAGGGAGGGAGGAAGGAAGGAAGGAAGGAAGGAAGGAAGGAAGGAAGGAAGGAAGGAAGGAAGGAAGGAAGGAAGGAAGGAAGGAAGGAAGGAAAGAAGGAAGGAAGGAGGGGGGATGAGGGAGAGAGAAAGGGAGGGTGAGAAGGAGGGAGGGAAGCATTTATTAAAGGCTTACTATTTGCAACACACCACACAAAGGGCTGAAGATGCAAACAGAAAAGGATGACCCTTCTTTCCCAGAAGCTCACATTCTAACGGAGCAGACAACATATATAAAACTGCCTGACAGCTATTCTCTCCTCTGTCTCCTTTTTTCTCCCTCCTTCTTTCTCCTCTTAACGCTTTAGGTTTTTTTTTTTCTTTTCCCTGCTTTCTTTCTCTCCTGAATCCATGGACCGGAGGTGCCACTCAGGTACTGCTCTGTCTCCCAGCAGCACTCAGAACTGCAATAGCTTGGGGCCGCTGGTGGAGACTCATCTGCTCCTCCATCCCCTCAGGGACAAGGAGGGTTAGTTGGTTAATGTTTAGGGAACGACCTTATTAAGGATCCCTCACTTGAGCTCCTTTTGCTGAAATCGGCTGCCTGCCTGCTCCCACCTCCTCGCTGTTTGGGCCAGTTCAGCACCCAGGGCTGCTTCTTTCTTCTCTGTCCCTGCGAGAAGAGGGGGCGAGCGTCGGTTTCAGCCTCCCGATTTACAAGGCATAGTGCAAGGCAGAGATATACTGCCTAACCCTTGAACACGGCGCAAGGGGAGGAGGAGAACATGAACCACTAGGCAGCAATATGACCATTGAAAGGAGGACTCGGGCACCTTTGAAGTTGGTTTAAATTCTTTCGCTCTCCAGCCAAGGGATCGAGTGAAGGAGAAGCAATAAAGGTGGAGGGTTGAGGCAGCGCTCTCAGAAATGAATGATGTGAAAATTTCATGCCTTGTCTGTGCAGCCAAAGGACCTTAAATACTCACCCAAGATAAATACAGACTTAACCTTGAACAACGCGAGAAAGAAAAAAAGAAGAGCCGGCAGCATGATCTCTGCCAAAGCAAGGGAGATTGAATTTGTTCTGGGAGTGTGGATTTCAGCGGGGGGGGGGGGGGGGGGCATTCGAGAAAAAAGAAACTTTTGCAATAGACTCTAGTAGCTAGAATGATTGGGAGCCACTAATAGCATTCAAAATTGAAAGCCACAGATCATCCCCAAACCTCATTTTAGCCATTAGTTTCAATCTTCTTCCTGGCTGAACCTCTAACCCAAGCTATTAACAAGTAGCAAAATTGACTGACAAGTTTAATCTCTTCTTCTGGACCTGCCCATCCTTAATCAGGGAGGTGGCCTAAAGGTAGCAGCACTCAGAAAACAAATGGAAAGGAAGATGGCAGACTAATGTTCTTTCAATCATCCATCTATTGGTCCATTCAAGAAACATTGATTACATCCCTACTAGCATGTCATGGTGAGATGCTGGACACAAAGGTGAGATCAGACAAGGTTCCTGCCCTCATGGAAATGACAGTCTGGATGGGAGACATGATCTCAAAATAGGGAGCTACAGTGGACAGTATTTTCCTTTAACCCTCACCTTTTGTCTTAGAATGATACCGTGTATTGGTTCCAAGGCAGAAGAGTGGTAATGACTAAGCAATTGGGGTTAGATGACTTGTCCAGGGACACACAACTGGGAAGTGTCTGAGGTCAGATTTGAACCCAGGACCTCCCAACTCCAGGCTTGGCTCTCTATCTACTGAGCCATCTAGTTGCCCCTATTAGAAGGCATTCTAAGTGCATTAATGGGAGATCTGGGTGTGGTGATGAGGGGCAGTGGGAAGACCATAATAGAGACCTAAACCATCATGATGTATCTAGAAATGAAAAGTGATATGACATGTATGTTGAGCTTGGAGTTAAGCTCTGAGTTCAAATCCTACCTTGAACACCTACTTGCTCTATAATTCTGTGTACTTGACACTCACTCCCTAAGACTCATCTAGCCCAGTCCTCATTAGAATGATGGAGGAAGATCCCTGGACTGCTGAAACCACAGTATCTACATAGAAGTAAAAGGGAAGAGGATATATCCATATTATGGAAGAGTAAATTGAGCCTTGGGGAGATCAAAGGATTTGGGCAGGATCACCTGGAGAGTAAGTGGTGGATATAGGATAATATCTATAACAATAATAATGATAATATAGTTTGTAAAGTTCTTTACAAACATCTCATTTTATCCTCACAACCCCCCTAGGAGGTAGGTCCTATTATAATCCCCATTTGATAGGTGAGAAAACTGAGGCTGGCTTGCCAAGCTCATGTAGCTCGTAGATGAGTTTAGGAATATAAACTCTGGTCTTCTTGATTTCAGACCCAGCTCTCCAACCAGTGCCCCATCTGGTTCTCGGGCAAGCACAGTTGCATCTTCTGGGCTCTCCTAGATGCCAGCATGGGCCACTATTTATCTGTTATGGGCAGAGTTGGCAGAGTGACCAGCATCTGGCTTCTCCTCTCTCTGCTGATCAGCTTCAGGGGCTCCGAGCCAAACAGCCCCAGCATCAAGATGACAAGGATCCCTGCAGTGGCCCTTCCCAAGGGGCTGTCTGAAACCCAGCTCCCCTCCTCGGAGCCCCAGACAGAGCCCTGCCTGCACCTCCTGAAACGTCAGCCTGATTCATCGGGGACCAAGGCTGGTGCAGAGAGGAAAGTGAAAAAATCCTCCTGGGGAGTAAGTTATTTATTGACTGTGCTCACAGCAGTGATGTCGTGAGGGGCAGCTATATCCCTCAAGAGCTGTTCTCATCCAGAGGAAGGGGAGAGGGAGAAAGAGGGGGAGAGAAAGAGAAGAGAGGAGAGAGAGGGAGGGAGGGGGAGAGAGAGAGAGAGAGAGGGAAGGAGGGAGGGAGGGAGGGAGGGAAAGAAAGGGAGAAGGAGAGGGGAAACGAGAGAGAGAGAGAGAGAGAGAGAGAGAGAGAGAGAGAGAGAGAGAGAGAGAGAGAGAGAGAGAGGGAGAAAAGGGGAGGAGAGGGAGAAGGAGAGAGAGAGAGAGAGAGAGAGAGAGAGCCAGCCAGCCAGCCAGCCAGCCAAACCATCAGAGCTGCATTTACCATACAAGCTCTGTGTCAGAGGCATAATCTCTGATCATTTTTCTTGTCAATCTTCACAACAATTCCAGGATTTCTCAGGCACTGAAAAGGGTTGCAAAGAGCTTTTCTCTGCACAGCACTGAGAAGCAGGTGTATTGTTACATTTCTGATCTGTGCGACTTCAGGCAAATCACTTGCTGTTTGTGCCTCAGTTTCTACATCTGTAACATAAGGAAATTCTACTCAGTATTCTCTAAGGTCCCTTCCAGCTGGAAATCTCTGGTCTCATAAATCTTCATTTTCAGTTAACAATAACCACCAGAGGTAACATTTATATATAACTCTTTAAGGTCTACCAAGTCCTATATTTGTGCTCATTTGTGTTAACCTGGATAAGAAAATGGAGACAAGAGACGGGAAAGTATTTGCCTAATGGTCATGCCACTAATAAGCAAGGTGGGATTTGAATCCATGTCTCTCATTCCATGTCTAATGACTTTTGCTATGCCATACTGTTTCTTAGCTAGTAGGTTTTTAGGATATTCATAAATGAATGAATAAAAAATGTTTATTAAGAGCTTGCATGTTGACTTCATCTTTAAATTGGAAGCTCCTTGAGGGCTTAAACTGGTGTTTTTTTGTTTGTTTGTTTTTTTGCATTTAATTCTATCCTTTGAGTTTAGCACACTAATAGGCATATTGTAAGTTCTTAATTCAGTGCTTGTCAATAATTGAAACAATTAACAACTTTAGCCAAGTTTTAGTATATAAAATGTACCCATGTAAGCCATCAGCATTTTTTATATTACCAATAAAGTCCAATATCAAGAGATGGAAAGAAAAATCTCATTTAAAATAAGTAAAGATAATATAAAGGCCCTGGGAAGTCTACCTGCCAAGACAAACCCAGGATCCATATGATCACAACTACAAAATTCTTTTCAGACAAATAAAGTCAGCTCTAAATAATTGAAAAAAATAAATTGTTCATGGTTAGACTGAACCAACATAATAAAAATGGCAATTCTTCTTTAATTGATTTACCTTTTCAGTGTCATACAAATCAAAGTACCCAAAAATAGAGCTAGAATGATAGCAAGATTCATCTGGAAGAACAAAGGGCCAAGAATATCAAGGGAATGGAAAAAATATGAGAGAAGGTGACTTAGCTGTGCTGAATTCCAAAGTATATTAGAAAGGGGCAAGCATCAAAACAATCTGGTGCTGGCTAAGAAATAGAGTGGAAGACCAATGGAATTGGTATATGACCACAACAAACTAGTTTTTGAGAAATCCAAAGATCCCGGCTTTTGGAAGAAATCCCTGTTCAACAAAAATTGCTAAGAAAACTGTATGGCAGAAACTAGGCATAGACCAACACTTAGCACGATATACTAAGGAAAAATAAAAATGATGCATGATTTAGAAATAAAGGGTGATACCCTAAACAAATTAGGTGAGCACAAAATTCGTTTACCTGTTAGACCTATAAAAAAGGGAAGAATGTGAGTCCAAATAAGACAAAAAGAACATTATAAGATATAAAATAGATAACTTTGACTACATTAAATTAAAAAGTTTTTGTACCAACAAAACCAATGCAGCCAGGATTCGAATAGATACAATAAATTGGGGAAAAAATTTATAGTGTCTATGACGAAGGCCTCATGTCTCAAATATATAAAGAATTGAGTCAAATTTATAAGAATACAAGGCATTCCCCAATTGATAAATGGTCAAAGGATAAGAACAGGCAGTTCTCAGAATTTAAAACTGTATTTAGTCATATGAAAAAAATGTTCCAATTCACTATTATTTAGAGAAATGCAAATGAAAACAAGTCTGAGATACCACCTCATGCTGATCAACGTGGCTGATATGACGAAAGAAAGGAAGATGATCATTGTTGGAGGGGGTGTAGGAAAATTGGGACACGACACACTGTTGGTGAAGCTGTGAACTGGTACAGCCATTCTGGACAGCAATCTGGAACAACGCCCAAAGCGCCATAAAACTGTGTGTACCCTTTGACCCAGCAATACCACTGCTGACTCTGTATCCCAAAGAGATTAAAGAGTGGGAGAAAGGACGTACACAAATATTTTCAGCTGCCCTTTTTGTGGTGGATTGGATGCATTGGAGACCGAAGG
>NC_077228.1:9067418-9072418 GCF_027887165.1 Monodelphis domestica | reverse complement strand
ATAAAGTGACTTAACACCTATAAAGAGCATCAAGGCTCACAAAGCCCTTTCCTATGTCTTATTTGAACCTCACAACAATCCTGTGAGGTAGGTGCCATTATTATCCCCCCATTTTACAGATAAGGAAACTGAGACCAAAGAGATTGTGACTTTTTTTCAGGGTCACTAGCTAGTAAATACTCTGTAGTCACTTCAGTTTCACAACACTTGAGAAGTAAATATTGTGGGTAATATTACTACCATTTACAGACAAGAAAACTGAACCTCTGTAAGACTAGTCTGGGGCACACCGTAATGTTAGAGGCATCTAGATCTTTGCAACTTCAAGTCTTAGCCTCTGTCCACTCAAGCTATATCACCTAAGAAATCCAGTACTCCATCTGGACCAAGTTGGGTGTTTGTCTTTATGGGGGCCTGGAGAAGGGACAAGTCATAAAATCAGAATTCAGAGTTGGAAGGAGCCAGTGAACTGGTGGCACACATTTAACAATAGGCTTTCAAAAAATTATAATAAAGCCTGCACCATACGCTCTAAACATAATCTGTATTAACCTTTTTTTTCATCATTTTCCTAGGCCTAAACAATCAGTAAAACAATCAATATTTGTAGTAATTGCCAATTTCTGAAAGAGAAATGTTTATACTGAACATTTAGCAACCAGCTAGACCACATCCCTAGTTGGAAGGGACCTCGACGTGCACCTAGGCTCTCCTCTACCTGAACAACAATCCCGTCTTCCCCAGACTCAACAGGTCATTCCGCCTCAGTGAAAGACTTCCTATGATGGGCAGTCCATAGCTGGATCCCACCTTTGAACAACTATCATTTGTAGGGAGCTTTTCTTGATGTCAGGCCTCGGTTTTACCCCCTTTAAACGTCTACATATTGCTCCGAATTCACCAGATCCTAAAATCTTTGATTTAGAAGTGAAAGGGGCCTCAAAGGCCGTCTTGTTCCAGCCCTTCATTTCATGGATGAGCCCTCTCTGGACTCCCAAAGAGGTTTTTCTGTCCAGCCTGGACACTCAAAATGCAGTCCAATCTCTTGCTTATTATCTTCCATGAGAGAACCCGTGACCATGATTTCTCTCTGTTTGTCCCGGCAGGGCTGATGATAAAATACCAATGACTCTTGGAGTTCCCAGAATACTAGGAGGCCCAGAAACAATATGGAGCCTGGAAATCCACCCAGAGGAGGGGTTTGCTTGGTAGCTGGAAGGATTCTTCTCGGGCTTTTTGTGGAAGTGTAGGGTGGGCTGAGACTTTTTTTTTAGCAGCAGGAGAGAAGCCTATTTTGAAAACTATAATGGCATTACTAAAGCTTCTCAAAAGGGGGGAAAATAGGCCCTGGTCCCCAGTCCACCCTCTCCCTTCTTTGGCTCCTTTGCTAGAGCCCCAATTGGCCTTGTATGACTTCGCTGGCAACCTTTTGTCTCCCTTAATGAGAAGTTTGGAACTCAGTCCCCCCAACTAGCCCAGTATCATTCTTGCGATACTAGTGAGAGTCGGGGTTGGGATTGAACCCAGGTCTTCTGAGTCAGGAGTCATAGGATCTTAGAGCTCATGTGGCAAACTTCAGGACACCACAGGGATATCAGTTCTTTGCAGTCCTTACTGTTGAGCGACTTCACCTGCTTTGCTTCTCATGGAGATGGTGTTCAACCATCACCCCACAAATGTTTATTAAGTGCCGAGCGTTTGTGAGGCACCGAGAAGGAAGGCTAAAACAAGATGGCCCGTGGCCATCTGACTGGGGACGTGCCATCTGCCAGGATGACTGGGGAGGTCAGCGTCTCATCCTGGACAGTTTTCTTCTCTGGGGGGCCCCTTCATCGTCCTCATCTGGGACAGGAAATACGGATACTCCATCCCTCTCTTCATGGGGCTGCATCTGCCCTAACGTGCTGGACAACCGCGAGTTGTTTTTATTATGAGATCCAGGAGATGCCCCCCAGGACCTTCATGGCTCCATCTTCTCACTCTCCTCAGGTCCATTTTATTTATTTGCTGTACATGCATGAATAAGCCATGAGTGAACCAAGTCAAAGGCTTTGCAATAACCAACAATAGTGCTATAAATGTTACGGTACGGTCAATAATTACCAAATTGATAGGAGTTGTTTTTCCATCCCTGGGACTTCTTGGCAAACCTTTTTTTTTTTTTGCTGCTCAGCTAATATATTGCTTTCTTGTGTTTATAGATTCTTTTAGTGGTATAAACTGTGATTGCCTGTCATAAGTACATAAACATGTCAGGCACGGCTCTGCACGCCTGTAGTCTCTGCCACGGGGGGGGGGGGCTGGTAGATTGTTTGAATGCCTGAGTTCTGAGCTGCAGGCCCACATGAAGGCTGGCATTAATATCATGAGCCCACCCCCACCCCCCACTCAGGATCCAGAATCGAGGGTCCACTGGTGGGACAAACTGGTTCAGGGAGGAAACAGAGCAGATCCAAGCTCCCCTGCCAGACAGGAGCCTTTGGATAATGCCTGCATTTCAAGCTTGGAGAGATGAAGGCACTCTGTCCCCCCCCCCCATATTGGAGTGATCCCTGGCCTTCTTAAATCTGGATAATAGCTATGGGGTGTCTCCTGCTAAGAAAGGTCCCAGGCTTACCTCAGAGAGGGAACTTCTGAAGGCCTTGTGTTGGTAATTCATGGCCACTGGACAGAGTGTGAGCCAGAATTTCTCCAGCTGGTTGTTTTCCAGTTTCACCAAGAAGCTAGAGTTTCAGCCACCATCTTGGATGGAATTGGGGTCATTCATTACTTCAATACTATGCAAGCTTCTTTCCTTTCTTTGCCTTGAATCCAGACTGTGTTTTTGTCAGGATGGACTTCTGGTAATGCCAGGGAAGAGCAGACATGTCCTAGCCCCTTCCTCCTCTTTTCCGAGCCCCCTCTTGCCTCTGGCTCCTTTTCTTAGGCTGGATCATCCATGTCATTCAGTCTGTCCTTGGGTTGTTTTCATTCATCGTTCTGCACTGACCTTTTGGCCTTTGTTATCAGTGAAGATGAAGAAGATCTTGAATGTCTGATAGGTTTTTGTTTTCTGGATTCCATTGGGGGGTTGTTGTTCTTGCCTTTGATTGGGGAAACAGTGTCCAAGTTTCTCCTAAATGGACTGGCTGATCTGTCAGTCCTGAATATAGGCTTAAAACTTCCTAGATGTGCCATTTCCCCTATTAGAATGTAAGAGTCACGAGATCAGGGACTGCCTTGCTTTTCTACTTGTATTCCTGGTGCTTAGCACAGCCATTAATGCTTTTTCATTGGTCATTCGGCTGCCTTTCAACAAGTGTTCACTCGTGTTATAAAGATACTACAGATTGGATTGGCCCTTGACATCTGCCTTTGCAGTATCCTACTGTGTGCCACTTTTTCTCCTATGGTCCTTATCAGCGGCAACGCCCACATCTTACGCTTTCTTGCAGCTCCTGAAATGGTTTTTTAATTTGTTTTTATATTTTAAGTTACATGTAGAAACATTTTTGACATTTTTGTACATTTCAAAATTCAATTTTTTTCCTTCTGCCCCTCTCCCCCCCCCCCCCAGGCAGAGAATAGTCTGATACCGTTATATCCATACTTTCATGTAATCCATATTTCCATGTTGCTAATGTCATGATAGAGCACACACATCACACATACAATAGCAATCTCATGTAGGAAACACAGTGGAAGATGTCATGCTTTTCATCTGCACTCAGACTCCAATACTTCCTTCTTTGGCTATGGATAGAATGTTATTTTTTTTTTATCACAAATCCTTTGGGGTTGTCTTGGGATCTTGTTTTGCTGACAATACACAGTTGATCATGACACCATATTTCTGTTACTGTAGAAACTGTTCTCCTGGTTCTGCCTACTTCCCTTTGCATCAATTCATATAAGTCCCTTCCGGGTTTTTCTAAACAAATCCTGTTCATCCTTCTTTATGGTGCAATAGCATTCCATTAACACAACTTGTTTACCCATTCTTCAAGTGATGAACAACGATGCCTTAGTTTCCAATTCTTCGCTATTACAAAAAGTTGCTAAAAATATTTGGTGTAGGTAGGCACTTTCCCCTTATCTTTGATCTCTTTGGGATACAGCCCTAGTAGTGGTATTGCTGGGTCAAAGGGAATGCATAGTTTTGTGCCCTTTGAGCCTGGTTCCATATTGCTCTCCAGAATGGTAGTACCAGTTCACAGTTCCACCAACAGTGTATTAGTATCTCAATTTTCCACATCCCTTTCAACACTTAATATTTTCTTTTTGGACCAATCTGGTACGTATGAGGTGGTATCTCAGAGTTGTTTTAATTTGCATTTCCCTAATCAATAGTGATTTGGAACATTTTTTCATATGACTATGAATAGTTTTAATTTCTTCCCTGAGAACTGCCCATTCATATCCTTTGACCACTTTTCCCAAAACCTTTTATACTTTCTGTCCAATGTTGTGGAATAATGATTATAGCAGATAACTTTTCTTAAAAATTGCTCTCTTTCAGTAGAGTTGGTCTGTCATTTGAGAAGAAGGCTTTTTGAAATTCCATTCTAGGGATGTCCATCTCCTCTTCAAGTCATTCAAGACCCACAGCATTATCTCTGCTTTCTATTTTATCATTAGGTAGCAGTTCTGGAATTTGTATTAAGTGAAGACTTTAAATACCCTTGGCTTCTTCATTCTTTCTCTCTTCAGGTTTAAAAATAATCACTCAATTTCCATTCTTATTTCATCTAATCTAGACTTAAGTCTGATGTTATTTCTTAGGATTGCCTTGCATTGATCTGCAATAAATTGTCCTCAAATTTGAAGCTGCTGATGCTATTGACAAAAACAAACAAACAAAAAACTACTCAGAGGTCCTTGCCTATAACTGGTAAGATCTGTCTGTAATTTTTTGTAATTTGGGACTGGTACATAATGAAAGCTATCATGTCTCCAGTCCATTTCATGTACACTCATGGTCTCCCAAATTTAATGGTTAATGGAAATGCACTGAAGCATTT
>NC_077228.1:9017147-9050505 GCF_027887165.1 Monodelphis domestica | reverse complement strand
GGTGAGTGAGTTATACTTTCAAAAACTTCAACTTGCTCCTCTGTAAAATGGGGATAATAATAGCAGCTAAATTAAAAGGTTGTTGGGAAGATCTTATTTGCACTTAAAATCCTTTACTCCCTGGCCCTTCCTACTTTGCCAGCTTTCTTACATTTGGCTCCCCTTTCCTCTCTGATATGGTCTACTTCCTCTTTTCCTCAGACGACCCTCCATCTCCCATCTCTATACTTTTGCCTTGGCCATCCCATACACCCAGAATGCCCTCTCTCTCTTCATTCCCACCTCTTAGAATTCTAGGTTTCCTCCAAGTTTTCGGGTCAAGCAGGAAGCTCTTTCTGCTCCTTAGCCATCAGTGCTTCTCCTCCACTGTTCCCTTCTATGGTCTTTTTACTAGTGGTTCATCAGTACTAATGTGCCGGTGGTCTCCCCCTCAGAATGCAAGCTTCTCGAGGCCAGAGATCCCTTCCCTTTTGGCTCTGGATGTCCCCCTGGCCCACAGGAACTACTGAAGAAAAACTCATCGATTCATTGATTCAATGAGATAACGTGGGAAATGCTTGGCAAACCTCACCACGCTATCAACGCCCCTTGTTGTTATTATTATTGATGATCCCCATTAGCTGGCCAAATGGCACGTACATGTCTAGAGAATCTGCCAATGGGTTTCTTTCTTTCTGCCAGGCTAGTTTCTTCTCTTGGTCTCCTATTAGCCTATTTAGTAAAATCAGTTTTTGTGCTTCATGACCCCAATGAGCTGTTATTGTAAGTATTATTATAAATGGGCTATTATTATTTTTGATTATTATTATTATTGCCTGGGATCACTCAGCCAGTAAAGCCACGGAGCTGGGTTCAAATGCTCCTCTAGCCCTAATCCCGGCACTGTACAATTTCTGGCTCCCTTCAAAGCCTGGCTCAGGGGCTGCTTCCTCCAAGGAACCTTCCTGACCCCCAGTTGACAATGTTCTTCTTCAACTCAGAAACGACCCTGGATTTACTTTGTACAAATCTTGTATTGGCTGTTTGGAGTCTATTTTGTCTCTCCCCGGAGCCTCCAAGGAGTTCCTTAAGGGCAAAGACTTTTGTTATTGTCTGCATTCCTAGTATCGAGCCTGGTGCCTGAAAGAATTAGTCAATAATTATAATTAGCTATTATGGGCAGGTAAGTGGTGCAGTAGATAGAATGCTGGACCCGCAGTCAGGCCGACTCATCTTTCTGAGTTCAGATTTGGCCTCAGACACTTCCTACTTGGGTGACCCTAGG
This sequence comes from Monodelphis domestica, assembly GCF_027887165.1. Lineage (NCBI taxonomy): Eukaryota > Metazoa > Chordata > Mammalia > Didelphimorphia > Didelphidae > Monodelphis > Monodelphis domestica. Next base: position 9,049,241 of record NC_077228.1, on the reverse strand, counting down.
CAAGTCAGTTCACCCTCTTTGCCTCAGTTTCCTCATCTGTAAAATGAGCTGGAGAAAGAAATGGCAAACCCTCCAGGATCTTTGCCGAGATGGCTCCAAATGGGGTCACAAAGAGTCTGATACAATTGAAACAACTGAACAACAGTGATGTGCAAGGCAGTGGGCTGAGTGCTGGGATACAAAAGGAGGCAAAAGACAGTCCCTGCTCTAATGGAGCTTCCAGTCTAATGGCACATGGAGGGAGTTTAATGAGTGCTTGTTGAATTGAACTGAATTGATCATTCCAAAGATCCAAAGTGGAATGAACCCTTGGATGTAGAGTCAGAGGATCTGAGTTCAAATCTTAACTCTGATGCTGACTGCCTGTGTGACTTTGGGCAGATCATTTCCCTTCCTGGTGCTTCGTTATCTCATCTACACCCCAGGGTCACTATGAGGGTTAAATGAGATAATAATGATAAACAGAGCTCACAGTAAATGTTAGCTCTAAAATGAGGCTATTGAACCAGCTGAGCTGAGTCCTCTCCGCCCTCAGACTTAGGTCTTGCTTGGGACCCTCGGAGAGATTTCAAAGGTCTATGAACTCGGATGGAAAGTCAATAGAATTGGCTTCCTCTCTAGTGCTGGCTATTGGATTTCATCCATTTCCAAATGGGATTCCGAGGAGTCCAGGCTGCGTCCACCTGGCTGCCCCAGGGACCCGTGAGCCCGAAAGAGGGCGAAGCCTCCTCGTCTGCGCCGCAGGGGCGTGGGCAAGTCAGGACGCTCGTGTCTGCCTCCAGATCTTCTTTGCCGCTTGACGTAAGTAAGGAAAGGCGCTCTCTTCATTAAGGATCATTAGCCAGCCCAATGGTACGGAGATGTTTGTCGACCCTGCCCACGGGTCACTCCAGGCGAGCTCCGGCCCCACGGCTGATTATCCTATTTATTAAAATCACTCTTCGGTGTGCTTCACGACCCTAATGAGAATCGTCTAATAGGCAGGCTATTAGTCTGGTGAGAGAGGAGCCCATTCCCGGCCCAGTCTCATTATGGCAGCCTGGCAATCCACAGCATGGTCCCCCGACCACACGGCTCGTATTTAAGTATGAAATGGCCACTTACTGAGAGTCGGGACTATTTTGCTGCTCCCTTAAGAATCTGACCTGATTACTATTGATTTTGTCTCTCCCATTCAAAATGACATTCCCTCCTGCCTGCCTGACCCAGCCTTCCCAGGGAGTTGGTACCCTGGCAGCCTCCCGTCCCAGGGGGGCGCCCAGCTTCCCAGGGAGGCGCCAACATGACAAGAGAGCCAAAGGACCTCTCGCGCTCCCTGACACTCTGTCTAGCCCTCTCGGATTTGCTGTTTAAAGCTCTCTGGGTTGGCATTTGCCCTCGTTCCGTTTCCTGGCTTGGGTTCTGGGCAGCTTCTCACGCCTGCTAGCTGCCTGCTGAGGCGTGGCTGGTCCCTGCTTTCCTCCGACGGGTATTGCGGTGGGCCCCATTACGCTGTTATTCCCCTATTCTCCCCCTGCTCTGACAGGTTCCCCATTTTCTGAAAGGTGTGTAATGGAAAATCGACTTTGACTCAGGAGGGACTTAGCTTGGAATCCCACCAATCACCCTCCTGGAGAAGCAGAGTGAGTCACCTAATCGCTCTGAACTGGGGGCTTCTCAGTGGGCCTCCAGATGAAGGGCAAGATCACCTTCACCTTTGGGGGTTCCATTTCACAGGATTAAACCGCCTTCCCAAACTGCCGATCTTTTATCTGTCCTCCCCCAGAACTGTTCTTTATCCTTTTCTTCTCCCTATTCCTTTTAAAACATGAAATATGCTTGATACCACTTCATTTTCCATTGCCTGCATTTCTCCCAGAATCCTTTTCTCCACAGCCAGAGTCATCCCACATAACAAAGAATGTTTTTAAAGAAAGAAAAAGAGGAAGAAGAAAAAAATCAGAAAACTCTGACAGAGTCTGGAAATATATACAGTGTTCCACGTCCATGGACCTCCCACCTGGAAAGAGGAAGGGGCGGGGGTGCCTTCTCATATCCCTTCTTTGGGGCCATCCGTTGGCATTTTTCAGCCAAGGGCAGGAGTTTGCATGAAGTCCTGGTGAGGTGGATTTCAGCATTGGAGCTTATCAAGATCTTTTCCAGCTCCTGACTCTGTCATTCAGACTGTGACCTATCCCTCTTAGCTCTGTATTATTTGCAAATCAGACAAACATTCCATTTCTATATTTGCCCAAGTAATTGATTTTTAAAATGTTAAGCCTCACAGGGCAAGGGCAGATCCCTGGAGCATTTCACTGGAGACCTCTCTGCCCTCCATCATTAAACATTTATTAAGCACCTACAATGTGCCTGGGATTATGCTAAGCAATGGAGATACAAGGAGAAGCCAAAGATACTCATGGTCTAGTGGGGAAACAATGCAAAAATAACTATGTATAAATAAGGGAACATTAGAGGCAGCTGGGTAGCACAGTGGAAAGAAAGAAAGAAAGAAAGAAAGAAAGAAAGAAAGAAAGAAAGAAAGAAAGAAAGAAAGAAAGAAAGAAAGAAAGAAAGAAAGAAAGAAAGAAAGAAAGAAAGAAAGAAAGAAAGAAAGAAAGAAAGAAAGAAAGAAAGAAAGAAAGAAAGAAAGAAAGAAAGAAAGAAAGAAAGAAAGAAAGAAAGAAAGAAAGAAAGAAAGAAAGAAAGAAAGAAAGAAAGAAAGAAAGAGAAAGAAAGGAAGGAAGGAAGAAAGAAAGAAAGAAAGAAAGAAAGAAAGAAAGAAAGAAAGAAAAGAAAGAAAGAAAGGAAGGAAGAAAGGAAGGAAGGAAGGAAGGAAGGAAGGAAGGAAGGAAGGAAGGAAGGAAGGAAGGAAGGAAGGAAGGAAGGAAGGAAGGAAGGAACGAAGGAAGGAAGGAAGGAAGGAAGGAAGGAAGGAAGGAAGGAAGGAAGGAAGGAAGGAAGGAAGGAAGGAAGGAGATTATGAAGGGATTTATATGGCAAATAGAAGATTTCTCTTTGATCCTAGAGGTGATAGGGAGCCACTGAGTTTATTGAGGATGGGAGTGATGTGGTTAGAACTTCATTTTAGCAAAATCACTTTGGCAGCTGATTGGAGGGTGGATTGGAATAGGAAGAGACTTGAGGAATGGTGACTAATTAGGAGACTCTTGAGAATCTAGATGGGAGGTATAAGTACCTACATTAGAGCGGTGGCTTTGTGAGTAAAGAGGGAGACAAATGGAAGATGATGTGAAGGTACAAATGTCCTTACCGGTACTTGGCAACAGATTGGAAATGTGTAGTGAAAGTTAGTGAGAAGCTGAGGATGGCTCTGAAATGGTAAGATTCCAAAGCTTGGAGGGTGGCCGTGTCCTCAACAGTAAGAGAGGAGCTTGGAAGGGGGAGCCTGGGGTGTTCTAGTAATAACTTTTCATAAGTTCTCTTTGGGGCATGTTGAATTTAAGACGCCGGCCAGACACACAGGTTGAGATGCCCAAGTAGGATACTTTGGGAATCTAGGTTGGGAAAGGATTTTTAGAGATTTCTGTTGTTTAATTTAGATTAATTTGTGAAACTTCAAATTGAGTCTATTCCCTTCATGCTGATGATTTAATTTAATGTAACACTGTGGCATCTTACAAAGCCCACAATATCATGACAGCTGAGTTGGAAGTAGAATTCAAAATAATCCAAAATCATCCTTTCATTTTGTAGTGAGGAACCTGAAAGCCCAGAGAACCTGAGTGACTTGCCCAAGGTCACACAGCCAGTTATCTCAGAATCAGTGTTTAAATCCAGGATTTGTGACTCCAAAGCCAAGGCCCCTTTCCCTCACCATTTTCCCACTTAAATCATTTGGCCCAACTCCCATGAGATGTCTTTCTTTTTGTTCTTCTCTTGTCCTCTGCTAAGCTGGTCTCCTTTTCCCTTTGCACATTTCTTGTGTAGCCCCTGCACTCCTTCTTCCATTTGTCCTCCTTCCTGAGAACCTGACTGTTTCGGAGACTGGCCAGGGAGGACAGTTTTTCTACTGCATGCGCCATCTTGGGTAACGCATTCTACTTCTGAGGACATTAGCTTCCTTCACAAAGTACAAGGCTTGGTGTGATCTCTAAGGTGCCTTTCAGCCCTGCCTCGCAGGAATTCTATGATCTCTGGGTCCCCACTCTGCTCCACACACTGGTTCTGAATATAGTAAATAGTCACTGTTTGTTGAACTAATGAATGAAAATAATGCCTGTTATATATAGTACTGTCAGAACTATAAACTGTTTTACCTGTGATCATCCATTTTACTTGCACAACAAGCTTGTCAGATAAATCCTCCAGGTTTGAGGGTTCTAGATTTAGAACTGGAAAGGCCCTTAGAAGCCACTGAGTCCTATTCACTCATTCTATAGATGAGGAAATTGAGGCTCAGAGAAGTTGTGTACTCAGCAAGAGTCACACAGCAAGTATGTGTCTGAGGCAGTCTTTGAACTCAGATCCTGGCTCCATCTACTATGCCACTTCTCCAAGTTAAATATGCAGAGAGGAATTTAATAGTAAAGGTCCAAGGAAGGATTTGGACCCAGGTTCTCCTGACCAAACCTGAAGCTCAGTGCTCTTCCCACTGAATGGGCACTTCTCATACTTTTTGGGTCTTAAGACCTCTTTTATACTCTTAAAAACCATTGAGGACCTTTGGTCCGTGTGGGTTAAATGTGTTGATAGTTACCCAGTTTGAAAATTAAAAAGCTTAGTATTATTATGAAAATGGTTTTTACCTCCAGGATCCCCTAAAAGGGTCATAGAGACCTCTTAGAAGGGTCTTGCGGACCCCCAGCACTATGTGGACAACACTTGAGAACCATTGCACTGAAGCATATTGTTTCTCAGTGAAGGGACCAATATTCCGCTGAATTTTTTGATCTAACAGCATATTACAAGGACAGGGATATGGTGAATTTAGCGGTTTCGGAACAGTATCTACCCATTATTCTATACAGAGAGAGCACGTTATGGGGGAGATTTGAGTCCTAAGATCCTAAGATGAAGCCACTGGATCCAACATCTTTATTTTATACACGAGGACTCTAAAGCCCAGAGAGATTAAGCAACTTGCCCCAGTCATCGAGATGGAATAGAAACCCAAGTCCCTCTCACTTCCCAACCAGGGATTTCTCCGTAGAACCATTCTGCCTTCCCATCCGAAAACTCTGGGTTCAAATCCCATCTCTGAGATAAAAAAGCAAATTAGAAAACAAAAACCAAACCCAAGATGGTGGACGCCCAGTTAAGAACCCCTGCTCTAAGACCATTCATTCCAGGTCAGTTGTGACATACTTCACTGGAGGTGGTTCTCATCCCAACCACTCACTTGTGCCTCAACTAGAGTTTTGACATCCTGTAAAATCATTGGATGACAGTACCTGCTGGCATTTGCTTGAAGTTTGCAAAGCTCTTTACAAAGCTACTTTTATCTGATCTTCCCAGAAACCCAAGTACCAGGGCTACAAAATAAGCAATGAAACAAGGAGAGTATTTGATAAATCAGCAAATAGTCCCTGCCCTCAAGGAGTTTATAGTCTAGGACACAGATAGTCGAATACCAAATAAAGACAAAGTGTTTATTTCTCACATAAATAAACAAGAGGCAGGGCAAAGAGAGCCGGCCATCAACTGAGAAAGATTAGAGACTTGCCTCTGCTCTGTGCTGCTGGCTGTATGACCCTAGGGGAGACATCTTGCCAATTCTCTACACTAAAATGCAAAGAAGTTGATCATATGCATTAGTGATGAAGTGACAAGGTCAGATCTCCATTTCAGGAAAATCTCTTTGGCAGATCGGTGTGGGAGAGCCTGGAGGGGGCAGAGCCTTCATACGTTTGGCCACCAAGTGATGGATGGCTTCTTTAGCCCCAATAGCATGTTAGGGTCTGTGCAGGCTTAGAGCAACTCAAGGTCTTGCCTTGTTTTCTACCAGTTCTTGTATCATCTCTGTTCCATCCAATTACCAATGAGTTAACTAGATCCTGCCATCAACTCTGTGTGGTGTGGTCAGGACAGGAAGATGGGAAGTCCAATCCAGTGCCATCGGCCTTCTCATTCTTCCTCATAGTCAACACTCACCATCTCTTTTTCTTGGCCTTTTCTTTGGATATCTATCTCCCAAGCCTTGAAAGCTCTTCTCCCTCATCTTCACCTCCTGGCTCCCTTTCTTCCTTTATTTCTTCTCAGCTCAAACCCTACATTTTGCAAGAGAGATTTCCTGGTTTTCCCAGGCATTAGTGCCTTCCCTCTTTTGATTATCTCCAAATTATTCCAAATGTATTTCATTCGTATAGAGAGATTTTTAGGTTTGAATTTTTGTCTTTCTTATAATCCTATCCTTTACTAGAATACTGGATTCTAAGTAAATGCTTAATAAATTCTCATTGAAGAAATCAAGCCATTTCCCAATTGATAAACAGTCAAGAGATATGAAAAGGCAGTTTTCAGATGAAGAAATCAAAACTATCAATAATCCCATGAAAAAGGGTTCTAAATTCCCCCGAATTAGAGAAATACAAATCAAAACAATGCTGAGGCACCACCTCACAATTAGCAGATTGGCCGATATGACAATAAGGAAAATAATAAATGTTGGAGGGGATGCGACAAAATTGGGACCCTGATGCATTGCTGGTAGAGTTGCTAATTGATCCAACCATTCTGGAGGGCAATTTGGAATTGAGCCTAAAGGGATTTTAAAAAAAGAATGCGTGCCCTTTGATGCAGCAATACCACTACTATATTTCTATCCCAAAGAGATAAAAAATAAATGGGAATGGACCTGTTTGTACAAAAATACTTATAGCTGAGCTTTTGTGTGGTGGCAAAAATTGGAAAATGGGGGGGGTCCCTCACCTGGGGAATGGCTGAACAAATTGTGGTATATGATGGCAATGGAATACAATTGTGCTATAAGGAATGTAACTTCTTGATTTCTATAAGAACTGGAAAGACCTCCATGAACTGATGCGGAGTGAAATAAACAGAACCAGGAGAGCATTGTACCCAGTAACTGCAACATTCTGGGACAGTCAACTGTGATAGACTTTGCTACTGAAAGCAATACAATGATCCAGGACAATCCCAAGGAATGTATGAGGAAGAATGCTATCCATATCAAGAGAAAGAATTGTGGGGGTAGAAATACAGAAGAAGAAACATATGATTTATCACGTGTTTATAGGGGCATATGATTTGGGGGTTGGCTTTTAAAAGATGACTCTCTTACAAAAATGAACAATGTGGAAATAGGTTTTGAGTGATAATCATGTATAGTCCAGTGGAATTGCTTGTTAGCTCTGGGAGGTGGGGAGGGAAGAGGGGAGGGAGTGAGCATGAATCATGTAACCATGAAAAAATGTATTTTAAAAAGAAAATTATATTAAAAAAGAAATAAAATAAATTATTGTTGACTAACAGACTTTCCTATGTAGGAATCAAGGAAGGCTTCACAGAGAAGGTGCCATCTGTGCTGAACCTTAGAGAAAGATAAGAATTCAGAAATGCAAAGATAGGGATGGATGGCATTCCAGGCAAGGGAGAAAGCCCATTTAAATGCAAAGAGGTGGGAGATGCCATCTCAAATTTATATTTAGTAGTTGAGTTTGGCTGAAGAATAGTGTGTGCCAAAGAGCCTCATGGGAAATAAGTCTGGAAAGGCAGCTAGAGAGAGATTATGAAGGGTCTTACCAGCAAGAGAGCCACTGAATGTTTCTTGAGCAAGGGAGAAATTTGGTCAGAACTCCCCTTTAACAGACCTAAGACAGCCAGTATGGCATAGGAGCTAGGGAGTTGACCTTGAAGCCAGGAAAGCCTGAGGTTCCTCTCTAGCTTCTGATACCTGCTTGTTGTGTGACCTTGGGCAAGTCACTTAACTCCATGATTAGCCATAGCAGGGGAGGTCCCAATTTTGATTGGTGGAGGGATTACCTCATCTGGGAATTCTGTACATATATATGAATGGATCTGAGCTCTATCCCAGACGGCACATGGATTGAATAGGGGAGTGAAGTGTTGAGTAATTTTAGAGCTGATATGGTTGAGAGAAAAATCTCATCTTTTCTAAAGTAGGCAAAGGCAGAAGAGAAACATGGTCCTTGTCCTTTCCTCCACATTTAATCCTGGGCAGGGCAGTCCTTAAGTGCCTAATGAATGCATGGACATCGCCTCTCCCTGTTGCTTTCTGCTTTTCTGTGAGGAGAGAAGGCATGGCCACAGAGAAAGGTGTGAGGATTTAGGAGGCTGGAGAATTAACAAGAGCTGGTGGACAGGATCATTGTAAGGCCAATGACTGATGCCCTTCCAAGTGGATGGATGGCTTTCCTGGCCTAGAGCTCCATTGAATTATATATCTACACAAAATGGAGATTCTAATCTCAGGAAGCAGGGAACCAAGGCCCTGCATTAAGGAAGGTTTTTAAATTCTGAAAATTGTTGAGCTATTTAAAGAAGACAAGATTCATGAAGATCCCTTCCCTGGAGAGTGGAAGATTTAGTGGAAAGAAAGGCTTTAAAATATGTCAGCCCCAACAACCTGCCTTCTGACGAGGTGACGAGGAAGAGAAATTATGCGATCATTGCTCAGAGCCCTGAGCATAGGGAAACCAAGCCCTGCATAATAATATGGCTGACTCTGCTAGCAGTGATGATGGCAGGTTAGGCTGGCCTCCTTCCTCCACAAGGAGAGGGAGATAGTGGAGAGAGATGTCAATGATGCTCCATAGGCACAGCTTTTGCCTCCAAAGGAATCCTACCAGCCCTTCCCTCTATCCAGCTTCTTCTGCTTCCTCAAAGCCTGGACCATTCTCCCAAAGCTCCAGTGATGGCAAACCTTTTAGAGACCTTAGAGACCAAGTGCCCAAACTGCAACCCTCACACCACATGTGAGCCCTACCACCTTAACCCAGACAGGGGAGGGAGCTTCCATTGGGCTGCTGGGCAGAGGAGTGGGGGAAGTGAGAAATGTCCTTAGATGTGCTCATGGGGAGGAGGGAGAGAGCAGCTCCCTCCAGCAAACTCTGGCATGTGTGCCATAGGTTCCCCAACACAGCTCTAGACCCTTTTGTCCACTGTAATGCTAGTGGTGGTAATAGCAGAATAAAGCCACATAGTCCCTTGCAACTACAAGGCATCCCGTGGTCAGGCTAGGTCTGGATAGAAGCAAATCTCTTGGTGTTTTTTTCCAGGGCAGCTTCTTTTTCCAATGGGATTATTCAAAGATCAGGACCAAAAGGGTGACAGGAAATAGAACACATGAATTTTCTTGTATTTTCTTGTCAGCAAGCATTTATTAAGCACTTACTATATGCCACATATTATACTGGCACTGAGGTGAGAGGTCATAGTCAAAAATAAAATAGTTTCTGCCTTCAGGGAACTTATGTCCTACTGAGGATATTCCTTCACAGTTTCTATAGGATGTAGACTTTCCCAAGGCCACATAGCTGGTAAGTGTCTGGGAGAAGATTTAAGCCCTGGTCTTCTTGGCTCCCAGCCCCAGCACCATATCCACTACAGTGGACCTCCAAAGGCAATGCCACTTTTCCTAGGGCACCCATAATTCAGTTCAATCCAATGCTGCTCCACCAACTGGCATTATTCACTTTCTTTCTAGGGCTGTTTAGGACTGACCCTGACCTTTATGGGATAAATGAGTTGAGATAGACAAAAGCCCTAAAAACTTGCTATGGCCTTATTGAAATCCCACTGGACTAGCTATTAAGAGACCAGGATCACTACCTCAGCTCTTCTTCTAGCTAGCTGTGAGAACCTGGGCAAGTCAGCTCCCCATTCTGGGCCTCCAAAGTTTCTCCACCTGCAAACTGAGGACAAGAACTAGATGAATACTAAAGTCCCTTCTCACTGGATGTTCTATGCTTGATCTTTTGAGAAATGTAAGTCACTCTGACTTCAAAGGATGGGTAACACAACTGATGGTTGGATCTAGAGGACCGAAAAATATTCTACAAAACAGAAACCCTCAGAGGCTTTGACAATTCTCTACCATAGCCTCCTCCATTTATCTGCAGGAATGGAGTCAAGACCACAGAGAATTAAAATTCAGAGCTCTTCTCCTTGCTTGCCCTTCTCAATGAGAAACCGAAGGAGCTGGCATGAGTTTTGGCTCCTTTGTCTTTTCTTGCCCACCCTCTGGAGTGGAATGGAGAAGCAAAATGGGCCCAAGCCAGATAATCAGAGGCAGAATCAGAAATTCTGCTTGTGTGGTTCCAAAATAATCAAGAATTGTCTGCTTCAAAGGCGACTTACAAAACAGGGACCTCAAATACCAGGGACTTCAATTTCTGTTCAGTCATTTCCAATTCTCCACTTCCTTCTGCCTGATGACTCTGAATGGCTTACTATCTCCTGCAGGAAAAAGGCATGACCCTAGGCTAGTATGGACAGACCTCCCTATTGGAATCCCAACATGCCTTTCTGTGTACTCTTGGAGGACTAGGTCATAACAGTGAGGTAATAGATGCTGGAGGCCTGGCAGGCATTCTGGGATTTGTAGTTCAGAGGGATGAGTAATCCCTTGAATCTCTAGAGCTAAGAGTGATTTCTAGCACTTCAATCTTTAAACTGAAGGAGCTTGAGTTATCCTCAGAAGTTTTATTCATTCATTCATTCATTTGTTTATTTGTTCATTTATTTTATTTAGAATATTTTCCCATGGTCACATGATTCATGATTCCCCTCATCCCCTCTTCCCTTCCCATTCCCAGAGCTGACAAGCAGTTCCACTGTATACTTGTTCAAAACCAATCTCCATGTCATCCATATTTGCAAAAGTATCTTTTAACATCAAATCCCCAATCACATCCCTATCAAAACACGTCATCAATCCTGTTTTTCTTCAGCATTTCTGCTCCCACAGTTCTTTCTCTGGAGGTGGATACATTCTTTCTCACAAATCCCTCATGATTGTCCTGGATCATTGCATTGTTGTTAGTAGAGAAGTCACTTATGTTAGATCATGCTACAATGTATCAGTCTCTGTGTAGATGTTCTCCTGGTTCTGCTCCTTTCACTCTGCATCAATTTCCAGTTCACATGGAATTCCACCAGTTCATCATTCCTTTCAGCACAATAGTATTCCATCCCCATCAGAGACCACACTTTGTTCAGCCATTCCCCAATCAATGGACATCCCCTCATTTTCCATTTTTTGCAACTACATAGAGTACAGCTATAAAAATTTTTGTACAAACATTTTTCCTTATTATCTCTTTTGGGTACAAACCCAGCAGGCATTCATTTAAAGCCCTTTGAGCATAGTTACAAATTGCCCTCCAGAATGGCTGGACCAATTCATAATTCCACCAGCAATGCCTTAATGTCCCAATTTTGCCATATCCCCTCCAACATTTATCACTTTCCTTTGCTGCCATATTGGCCAGTCTGCCAGATGTGAGGTGGTACCTCAGAGATGTTTTGATTTGCATTTCTCTAATCAGGAGGGACTTATTGATAGTTTTTATTTCATCATGTGAAAAACTGCCTATTCATATCCCTTGACCATTTGATGATTAAGGAATGGCTTGATTTTTTGTATATTTGACTTAGTTCCATATATATGGGAAATTAAACCATTGTCAAGATACTTTTACCCTCAAAATGTTTTCCCAGTTTGTTGCTTTCATTCTAATTTTGGTTGCATTGGTTTGTTTATACAAAACCTTTTAAATTTGATATAATCAAAGTCATTCATTTTACATTTTGCAATATTATCTATCTCTTGCTTGGTCTTAAATTCCTTCCTTTCCCACAGATTTGACAGGTATACTAATCTATCTTCACCTAATTTATTTACTATTTCACTCTTTATATTTTAAGTCATTTACCCATTTTGAATTTTTCTTGGTATAGGGTGTAAGGAGTTAATCCAAACCTAATTTCTCCTATACTGTTGTCCAATTTTCCCTGTGGTTTTTTGTCAAATAACAAGCTCTTGTCCCAAAAGCTGGGATCTTTGGGTTTATTGAACACTATCTCGCAAAGGTCATTTACGCTAAGTCTATTCCATTGATCCACCGTCTATCTCTTTGCCAGTACCATATTGTTTTGATGATAACTGCTTTATAGTACAATTTAAGAGTCTGGTACTACTAGGCCTCCATCCTTCACATTTTTTCATTATTTCCCTTGATATTCTTGATTTCTTGTTCTTCCAGATGAACTTTGTTATATTTTTTTCTAATTCCATAAAAAAAGCTTTTTGGTAGTTTGATAGGTATGGCACTGAATAAGTAGATTAATTTGGGTAGGATTGTCATTTTTATTATGTTAGCTCATCCTACCCATGAGCAATTAATGTTTTTCCAATTGTTTAGATCTAGTTTTAATTGTGTGGAGAGTGTTTTGTAGTTGTGTTCATATAGTTCCTGTGTTTGTCTCAACAGATAGATCCCTAAGTATGTTTATATTGTCTAGGATGATTTTAAAGGGAATTTCTCTTTCTAGTTCTTGCTGCTGAGATGTGTTGGAGACATATAGAAATGCTGATGACTTAATGTGGGTTTATTTTGTATCCTGCAATTTTGCTAAAGTTGTTGATTATTTTGATTAGCTTTTTGGTTGATTCTCTAGGATTCTTTAAGTAGACCAACATATCATCCACAAAGAGTAATAGCTTGGTCTCCTCATTGCCAATTTTAATGCCTTCAATTTCTTTTTCTTCTCTAATTGCTACTGCTCGTGTTTCTAGTACAATGTTAAATAGTAGAGGTGATAATGAGCATCCTTGTTTCACTCTGATCTTATTAGGAAGGCTTCTAGTTTATCCCCATTGCAGATGATGTTAGCTGATGGTTTTAGATGGATACTGTTTATTATTTTTAGGAAAGGCCCTTCTATTCCTATGCTTTCTAGTGTTTTCAATAGGAAAGAGTTGTATTTTGTCAAGTTCTTTTTCTGCATCTATTGAATAATCATGTGATTTTTGTCAGTTTGCTTGTTAATATGGTCAATTATGTGGATGGTTTTCCTAATATTGAACCATCCTTGCATTCCTGGTATAAATCCTACCTGATCATAGTGAATAACCCTCGTGATGACTTGCTGGAGTCTTTTTGCTAGTGTCCTATTTAAGATTTTTGCATCTATGTTCATTAGGGAGATTGGTCTGTTTAGACCTTCCTGGCTTTGGAATCAGTGCCATATTTGTGTCATAGAAGGAATTTGGTAGAACTCCCTCTAATGGTTTGTATAGTATCCTCAGAAGATTTAAAAGAGACACACATAGGTGGAGGGAAGGGAGAGGAGAAAGGGAAGAGGAAACAGAGGAGAGAGAGAGACAGCCAGACAGCCAGAGAGAAAGAGAGAGAAAGATAGACAGATGGGGGGGGGGAAGAACCCCATCTCTACCCTCCTTTCCCCCAAAACTTATTGAACTAGATTGGAAAGCATCAACCAAAAGAAGAGACAAAATAAAAGTTGAAGGTTAGAGCCACAGCAAAGAATGAAGCAATCAAGGTGGGTCATCAGGCCTCTAAAGGTGTCCCTGAACAAAGAACTCAGGCTAACGCTACTAGTTATACCCATCTCATCTACGACAGGTACATTTTTTTAAAAGTTTATTCTTTAATGAGTTTCCCCTCCAACAACTGCCCAGTAACAGACATTATTTCCTATATCCTCTCCTCCCCTCCCCAATATAAGGAGGTGAAGGGTTAACAGGAGAAATGAAAATTAGGGCAGAGTCAAAGCTCTGCTGGAGTGTTCCGAGCTTTCCGAATAGGGGATCTGTTACTGTGACTGATGACTAACTTTTCCTTTGTTGTAAACTCTCCATAAGAGCAGAGGAGTGGGTTATATGCACTTGAGCCAAATAAAGTCATGAAGTGTTTATTAAATAATTGTTATCTGCTAAGCACTAGGAATACAAATTCAAATAGAAAGAAAGACAGTCCTTGTCCCAAAAAGTTTACGTTCTGATGGGGAAAGACAATACAGAGAGGATGGGAAAGGGGGTGGGGGTATGGCGGTATGGGAAATTGTGGTGATTCAGCTTGAAAAGGCATGACGACATACTTAGGGGGGGAAAGACATATTGTGCCTTGGCCTCCTCCTTAAAATGGAAGTTCTGTGGGGTAACTGACCAATTGACAATTACCCCATTTGATCCTCCCAACAAGATTTCAATGATCATTCCCATTTTACAGATGAGGAAATGGAGGCAGCTAACATCAACGAGATCTGCAAAGGGTCTTATTCCTAGACAGTGTCTGAAGCTGATTGTGAACTCAGTCTCTTAGATGCCAAGTTCAGCACTCTAGCCTCTGTACCATCTGACTTCCCAATTGGTAGAAGCCCCATAGGGGAAGGGGTGAGCAGAGAAGGGAAGAATAAGAAGATCCTTTGACCAGTTAGTGAACTATTTAGCTTGGAAGGTGGGGAAGGTATGAAAGGCATCTTCAGACATTTTAAGGGCGGGACTATGGCAAAGAATTTGTCCTGGTTCTTCTTGTCTGCAGAGGACCAAAGTAGGGCCTGGGGGTACAGCCAGCAAAGAGACATTTAGGTTTGATTTTGAGGGGGAAAACTTCTTCCAAAAGTGGAGCTCTCCAGAAGGGAAGGAGAGAGTCCCTCTCCCTGCAAGTCTTCAGGCAGAGGCCAGTGGATGACCGCGGAGTGGGTGTGTGGTAGAAAGGGTTCTTGTTCAAGGAAAGACTTGGCTTAGGAACTTCCCACCTTCCTTCTCCATCAGTTTCTAGGATGATGTTTTTGGCCAAGAGAAACTCAGGATGGACCCCCTCCAGCTTATTCCAAAGGTCGGTCAGTTGTCCTGTGCTTACATCATTCTTTTGGCTCCATCAATCAACCAATGTGCATTTATTAGGCGCCTACTGTGTGCCTGGCCCCATGCTAGTCACTGGGGGAAGAAGAATCCAGGAGAACAGCTCCCAGGCTCAGTCTAGCCCTAGGGTGTGAGTGGCCACACCCAGTCACAAAACAGGACCATTTCTCTGATTGACATTTCAGACGAGAGTGGCCAGATCCATCTCTGGGTGCTCGCTGTCCCCCCAAAGGTCCCAGGAAAGACTGCATTAGGGCAGAGCTCCACTCGCGAGTCAGTGTGTATCCACTGCTCCCGCTCTGGCTTAATGACCTTCTCGACAAAGGGATCGTGTGAACATTCGGGCTGCTGCGCCTTCAGAAATGGCGCTTATAGATACGGCTCTATCTACACCCAGCAGGTCAACCTCTTATCGCCAAGGCTGGGTGCAGGAGATGGGGGCAAGGAGGGGAGGAGAGATATTTGCATAAGACCAGCAGGAGCTGGCCCCGGGTGCCCGGGAAAATGGCTCAGTGGAAGGAGGAAGGAGGAAGGAGGAGAGGGGGCGTGGCAGCGACAGCCCTTGGAAGAGAAGAAGCATTGAGAGAGCAGCCATTCTGTGCCAGTGCCAGGCATGTGCTAAGTTACACATATTCTTTCACTTCATCCTCCATATGATCCTGGGAGTTTTATTATTGTCCCAATTTTACAAATGAGGTAATTGAGGCAGATGAGTTATATGACTTGTTCAGGGTCATATGACTAGGAAGGCTGGATTTGAACTCAGGTCTTTTTTTTTTTTAATCCTTACCTTCTGTCTTAGGATCAATACTTTGTATTGATTCCAAGGCAGAAGAGTGGTAAGGTCTAGGCAATGGGGGTTAAGTGACTTGCCCAGGGTCACACAGCTGGGAAGTGTTTGAGTTCAGATTTGAACCCAAAACCTCCCATTTCTAGGCTTGGCTCTCAATCCCAGCCACCCTCATGAACTCAGGTCTTCTTGACTTAAGACCCAGTGCTCTATATACTATGCCATCTAAATCCCTCCTACGGCAGACTGCCATTTACTGGAAGACAGTGTCTATTTTTTATTTTGGCTCAGAAGCTCCTGTATCCAGAATGGTACTAGGTACATAGTAGGCGCTTAATAAGTGGTCTATAAAAAGGTGGGTTTTTTACATGTATTTTATTATCACATTATTACTTAATTACTCCATTAATTAATAGAATATATTACACATTACATGTACAAAATTCCATATACATATAATTACGTGTAATAAGAATTTCCCACATACATTTTCTGAAGTTAGAAGACCCAAATTGTCTCCCTTCCTCTCTCCTTCCCTCCTTTCTCTCCCCACTCCTGGAGATGGGAAGTACTTTGATTTGGGTCCTCCATTGCATGTATTACCATGAAAAACACTCAATAAGTGTTTGTTAAAACTGAATTGCAGTCAAAATGGTCTGGCCTCAGGAAGGAAGGGATTGCTTCTACCTGGAGCCAGGGGCAACAAGGAAGGCTTCATGGAGGTGGTGGCATACGAGCTGGTCATGGAGGGATGCCAGTCGGTGAAGATGGCTGGGGAGGAGGCTCAGAGAAATGGCCCCTCCACTCAACCGCTCCGGCTTCCTACTCTGTGGCATCCATCACTGGGATGCTTTTGTGCCTGCTTGTCTCCTGCATCCATAATGCTTTGCAGTATTTTGCATGTCTTACACTTGAAGATCTCAAAGCCCTTTTCAAACACTTGGGCATCCAGTAAAAATAAAAAAAAGAATCCCAGCACAAGATGACATTTATTTGCCTAGTAATAGACTCCCATTTTGGTAGCTCTTTAAAAGCTTCAGAGTTATAGGTGGTAGGACTGTTATTATCCCCCTTTTAAAGAGGAGAAGATAAACTCAGGCAAATGAGGTGCCTGGTGCCCCTAATGTCACCTGGCAGCCTGATTTCCATTCCCCAACCTTTTCCTGATGAGGCCGGGGGCAGGAGGAGGGGGAGGAATCCCCTGCCGGGGTGGAGGAGAATTTCCACTGCCACCTGATTCATTTCCTGGGAATCTAGATAAAAGCTGCACAAAGCATGTAGAATGGGCTGCGAACTTCTCGGAGACAAATGACATCTATCTCGTTTTAGAGGAGAAATTAAATCCTGCTAAGTGCCAGGAGGCTGCTAGAGCCCAAATTGCTCAGGAGGACGATGGGCAGGGCAGAAGAACAGCAGAGGGTTTTCACATTGAGAGCTGTAGGGCCACTGGATGCCATCCTCCTCATTTTACAGAGGAGGAAACTGAGGCAGAGAGAAGATGACATACTCAAAGTCACACAGGCAGTAGGTAGCAGAGGTAGGTTTCAAACTCAGGTCATCCAGCTTTCCTTGCTACACTAGGCCATGACAATCAGTTAAATGACTGTGTGACCCTGGGCAAGTCATTTAACCCCCATTCCTTAGCCCTTACCAATACATGGTATTGATTTTAAGATGGAAAGCAAAGGATTAAAAAAAAAGATGAGGGGGAAGTGGGTTCTCTGAGGGGAAAACTTTGGGAGGGCAGAATGGTAAAGTCAATCAATCAATAAAGACATAATGAGGCAGGAAGGAAACAAGCAATTATCTTCCGGGCTCTGTACTAGGTGCTGGAGCAAAAAAGACAGAAATTAAGTAAACGTCCCTGCCCTCAAGAAGGTTGTATTCTCTGAGGACAAACAGCAGCCATTTCTGGGTAGGTGCACAGTGTACACAGGGTGGTTTCAGGGGGAGGCACTGGCATCCGGGGCCACCAGAAAAGTCCTCCTGGAGGAGGTGGCACTAGCACTAAATTCTGAAGGAAGCCAGGGACAGACGGGCAGCAGGCACCCCCAACAAAGGCATTGAGAAGCCAAATTGAATGTCACTGGTGAAGAAGAGCTGGTGGCCTGTTAGCTTGGACCACAGAGCATGTTAAGGGGAGGGATGGGCACAACTCTTGGAAAGGTAACTTGAACCCAGGTTGGCTTTAAATATCAAAGGAGCCTGCATTTGGTCAGCGAGGAGCTTGGTGAACAGAGAAGACAACACAGGATTTGGAGGATTGGGCAGGAAGAATTCCTTTCTGGGATATTTTTACCACTTGCATTTCCCCTCCAAAGTCTACAGGTAAAAAATGGGGATGCAGGTGGGAACCAGAGCCCAGACGCCCAAGTTTAAAGGTCAAATGGCCCTACATGTACCCAAATATTCACGGCAGCATTTCTTGGGGTAAAGAAAAACCCCTGGAACCTGAGGCAATACTCATCCATTGAGGAAATGACTGAAGAAATTCTGTGATCATGTAACATACAGATGCATATATCCAAGAGTAGAATGAAAAACTGGGGTATCCCAAGAAATGAGGAAGAGGAGGCATTCAGAGAACCCCCAAAAGACCTCTAAGAACTGATGTGGGCTGGAGTGAGCAAAACCAGGGGATATGTAGGCATTGGTTAGAATAATGCAAACAAAAAGGACCCCAAAATGGCGCCCAACACCAGTTGGAACCATTAGGCCTAGTCCTAGAGATGCTAGGGGCAAAAAATAAAGGTTGGACTAAATATCTGAGAAATGTGGTCGCCAGAAATGATTACTCCAGAGACGGAGACAGGGTCCTCTTGTCTTCAGGCAAAGAGGTGGAATCCTACAGGTGTGGAATATGGCATCCATCTTCCCATCGGCGATGTCAGTCGCTATGCTGGCTGATTTTGCTGAACTGATTTTCTTTGTTTCATCTTAAGTGTGAGAGATGGACCCCAAAGTGACTATGGTGTGAAAACAAATAGATTTAAATATATACAAATGACATAAAAGAAAATCTATTCTGTTGAATATAAATCTATTTTCTGTGTTCAATAAATAATCATTTTAAGTATGTGGAATGGAATCCATTAAAGAGAGAACATATTTTTTTTAAATGAATCCATTTTAAAAAGCCAAATTCAGGCAAATGAAGGAAATGCCTTTAACCTTGGGAGGAATGGCCGCTTCTCGCTCAGCAGGCCCTCTTTGTATTCCCAGGAGCCCCCCTCCAAGGCCAGCGCCAGCTCCATCCTTTGGACGGGATTGGGACCCCCCAAGATGAAAGGCAGGGAGGCCTGCTTCTCCCCGTGGCTCAGGTTTCTATTTTTTCAATCAGCTTATCGAGTTTCTCTCCAAGCCGTGCCGGATATTGCAGATAAAGCTGACAACCGCTGAGGAGAGATCCTCCGATTGGTGGTTTCAAGCGGCCTGGGTTTAACCACTGGGGGAGATGAGTGTCTGCAGAGACGTGGACCCTTTGTGCTTGCAAACAGAGGCCTCTGCTCAGACCCACTGCATCTCCAAAGAACTCGCCCTTAATCAGCTTGGTTTTTTGTTAAGTCACTATAGACAGAAGGAGAACAACAATGAAGGCCTCATTAAAAGAAAATCATTCTCTGCCTTCTTTGCTCTGGAAAGAGCTTTCAGCAAGAATCCAGCTTTTCTTCTGGCTGAATACTATATTGTGATCATCCATATTGTAATGGAGAAAAACACGGTTGGATGGAGAGCGACCCACAGACAGACAGACATAAAGGGAGACAGAGACAGACACACAGTGATCAAGCAACGAAGGGGCTGGGAGAGGGGGTCCAAGAGAAGCAGGCAAGGCGATGGATGAGCAGCCTGGGGAGCTTCCCTTCCCAAAAGGGACAAGTTGGAAAGGAGGAGGGGTATAGAGGTAGCCAGGGGTGGAGCAGGTCATGCTGAGATAAAAGCCTCCCATCCATAGGACTCAGCTTTCCAGGGGCAGAATCAATGTCTTCGACTTCTGTCATCACCACAGTGTCCCATGTATCCCTTTGTCCCCTCTCCCGGAGAGCCAGCCCATAGGAAAATAGTATTTTTTATTTTGAGAGGAAGAAAAGAATCAACTCAGTACAATTGGGCAGTCCAGAAACATGCTTGATGTCCATCATGGGAGGAACTCTCGACTCCATGAAAGACAGCTTGGAGGTATCTTCTCACAGCTCTTTATCGGGGTCCCGCATTCATATTATACAGGTGTCATTTGTAATCCTCTTGTTGATCTTCGTGATTCTGTTCTATTGATTCTTCATGCTTCTCTGCATTTATTGCAGACCCATTTCAGATGTGTTCCACGACATCTGTGGACCTCGATTTGGTTAGCCCTTTCCCCAGGTGATGGGCATCCACTTTGCTGCCAATTCTTGGGGAATCACAGAAAGGGCTGCTCTAAATATTTTGGAGTATGTGAGGACTTTTTTCTTATCGATGGCTTCTTTGGAGTATGAACCCCATAATGGATTATCTTGTCCAAAGGGTACAAACATTTTTTGTCACTTTATTTGCATAATTGCAAATTGCTTTCCAGAATGATTGTACCATTTCATAGCTCTACCAACAATGTACTAGCGCACTGACTTCCCCCAGTCCCTAATTGTTGCCAATTTGTGGGTTGTGAAGTGAAACCTCAGTCATTTTGATTTGCATTTCTCTTTTTATTCATGATTTAGAGTATTTTTATGGGGTGGTGAACACTTTGCATTCTTCTTCGGAGAGCTGCTTATTCATGTCTCTTGACTATTAGAAAATGGTTATTAGTCATATATAGTTATTAATTTTTTATCTTGGATGCCAAGCCCTTATCAGAGATATATGATACAAAGATTTTTCCTGTTTTATCACTTCTTATCTTAAATTCATTAATGTTATCTGTGCAGAAGCTTTTCAGCTTCAAAATCTATTTGATCTTTTTCAATTGCTTCCATCTCTTGTTTATTTAAGAATACATCTCATGATAATACACGGATAACCCAGTGGAATTGCTTGTCAGCTCTAGGAGGGGAGGGAAGAGGGGAGAGAGAGAACATGAATCATGTAACCATGGAAAAATACTTTTAAATTAATTAATTATTTTTTTCAAAGAGCACATCTCTTGCCTATAGTGGTGAAATGTGCAGGATTGCTTTCTCTGCTAATTTTCTTCATAGCATGGTCTTTAGCATACAGGTTGGGTATTCCTATCAAAGGTTTTGTGGAGTATGGTATAAGGTGTTAGCCAGGATAAGCCTCATCTCATTTCTGCCAGACTGCTTTCTAGTTTCCCAGCAGTTTTTATGGAATGGGGAGTTTCCCTCAGGTAACAATGACATTTTAAACAATCAGTGGGTCAAGGAATAAATCACAGAAACAATAAGTAACTATAATGATGAAACAATATACCAGCATATCTGGGAGAAAAAAAATCATACTCTTGCAAACATACATTAACAAAAAAAGAAAAAAAGATTAATGAACTGAATATGCCTTAAAACTTAGGAAACCAAAACAAAACAAAACCTAAAATTAGTACAAAAGAGGAGATATTAAAAATAAGAGGGGAGATAGATAAATTGGAAACAAAAATCCCCATAGAAATGATAAATAAAATCAAAAACTGGTTCTTGAAATGATTGATAAAATTGATAAAGCCTTGGCTAATGTGATAAAAGGTAGAAAATCAAATCAATAAAATTGCAAATGAGCAAGATGAAATCACAGTAAAGCTAAAAGAAAATTTTAAAAATCAAACACATATCCAGTTATATGCTAACAAAACTGGGAACTCCAAAACAATAGACAAATGCTTTCAAAAATGTTAAATAACCTGATTTCAGAAAAGGAAATAGATCTAGCTATAAAGAAGTTAACAAAGGAAAAATTCCAGGACCTGATGGATTCACAGAAGAATTCTATCAAACTTGAAAAAACCAGTGCCTATGCTTTATTAATTATTCTCAAAAATTTGAGAAGGAAGGAACCCTACCATATAATCATCTCAATAAATGCAAAAAATAAAATAAAAACCTTTGACAAACTACAATACTCTTTTATGTAACAAAACCCTTCAGAGTATAAACATAGAGGAAGCTTTTAAAAATATAATAAAAACCATTTTTCTAAAACCAAAATCAAACATCATATACAATGGGGATCCATTATAACCTTTTCAAATAAATATGAAAGCAAAGCTAGAATAGCCACTCTCTCCACTATTATTTGATATAGTTCTGGTAATGTTAGCAATAGCAATAAGACAAGAAAAAGAAATAAAAGGAAAGAGTTTAAAAGGAGAGAAAGCTATCCCTGTTTCATAACGATATAATGGTTTACTTGGAAAACCCCAGGGAATCAGCAAAGATACTAATTGAGAGAATTAATAGATTTAGCAAAGTTTCAGGCTAGGAACAAATCCTCAAAAATCAAAGCATTTCTACATAATAACAGAATACAAGAAGCAATAATACAACTGGAAATCCCATTCCAAATAACTACAAGAGTGCATAAGATATCTGGGAATTAATCTCCCAAAGCACACAAAAACTTATATAGATTCAATTACAAAGTGTTTCTTAAAGAAATAAAGAATAACCTATATAGCTGGAGGAATAGCAAATGCTCATGTCTAGGTCATACCAGCATTTAAAAAAATGGCAATACTACCAAGATTAATGTATATTTTAATGTTATTGTTATGCAATCAAATTACCAAGGGAATATTTTGCAGAACTTGATAAAATGATAATTGGATTCTTTTGGCAAAAACAAAAGACCTATAATATTAAGAGAAATGATAACAAATAGTAGTGATGAAGGGGAGCTAGCACTTCCAGGCCCCAAACTATATTATAAAACAATAGTGATCAAAATCTTCTCTCATGCTGATTAAAAAAAATTAGAGATAGATCAATGGAACAGATAATCAGAAACAATAAAACTCAACAACCCAGTATTTTATGAATTGGAAAACATAAATTACATATCAAAAATCAAAGCAAATGTAACAAAATTATAAAGGTCAAATAGAGCATCGATTGAAGAGAAGACGCTCCAAATCTATCGCTTCATGGAGGCAGAAAGTCCATGGGTGTTACATTTTAGATTTTTTTCTATGTATCCATTAATTTGCATCTTTTTTCCCTATTTATTAAATATTACTATTTGTCTTATCTTTCTGGAAGGATGAAGGCTAATTGGGATACCTGTGACAATGTAAGAAATAGCAAATAAAACCTTTAAAATGGAATTAAAAAGTAGCTTGTGCTTCTATCAGCATTATGGCTCTAAATCTTTCTGAACCATGGCCAAATCATTCATCAGAACCACTCTTGTCCAGGTTCTGCCCCTGATTTACCATGTCTCAGTTTCCTTCTGAACTGGGCCAAACTCTCTGCTCTGAAGTCCCCTCATCTCAACGAGAAGCAGATCTCTTCTCTGCCCATGCTTTTCAGTTCCCTTTGCCCTTCTTCATATTAAATTGTAGCTCCTTGAGGACAGGGACTATGTTTTTCCTTGTATTTGTCTTTCTAGAGTTTAGCCTGGGATCTCACAGGTAGTGAGTTCTTAACAAATACTTGTTGATGGATCCAACCAGAAGACCTCTGTTCTGATGCTGGTCTGACACCTGCAAGTCCTGTAACTATAGGCAAGTCCCTTCACCTTCATTATTCCATCTGTAAAATGGCATTGAAATTCCTGCATATATACCTCATCCACAGAATTGATGTGAGATACAGTATGGTATGATGGATAGAACTCTTATGTTTGGAGTCAAGACCTGCTCGTATTTCCTGCCTCTGACATTTACCAGCCAAATGGCCATGAGCAAGTCAGTTAACCTTTAAGAATCTCAGTGCCTTTATCTGAAAAAAAAAAAGAGAGAGAATTATCACAACATCTGTAGTACTGCTTTTGTAGGTAGTTGTGAAGCTCAGATAAGATAATGTATATTTTGTCCTCTCTCCACCCAACTTGTAGTCATAAGTTTAGTTCCTTAAAGAATGATTGCTCTGGGTTCAAGGTTCTCTGTCAGTACTCAATCAGAAAACTACAGCTCATGAGCCCACAGTGGTGTATTTACTCTTACTAGTCAGCCAGAGAGATAATTAACTCAAAACAAAGGGATTAATTGAAACAGCATTGTAAAAATAGTAGCTATTAAATATTTTAAGACAGCTGAGTGACTCAGTGGATAGAGTGCTGATCCTGAATTCAGGAGGGCTCATCTCTCTGAGTACAGATCTGGCATCAGATGCTTACTAGCTATGTGACCTTAGGAAAGGTACTTAACACTGTTTGCCTCAGTTTCCTCAATTGTAAAGTGAACTAGAGAAGGAAATAGCAAAGTATTCTAGTAACTTTGCCAAGAAAACCCTAAATTAGATCACAGAGTCAGAAATGACTGAAAACAATGCAACAATGTCAAATTAAATATTTTCCCTCTAACTGCAATCATTTCAGCATCTTTGTGGGGGGGCGAGTGGGAAGGGGAGTGTATACACACACACACACAGAGTACTCTAGTAGAGAGTCACACACAAATGAACACATATGGTCAAAACAATTTACACTCCCAGTAAAATAGGGTGCCAATATCCTTTGTATATAGATGGCGTCCTCGTGATTTTCTGCCTGAATAAAGCATCTCTCATCTCTGCAATTCAACCTGATTCTGTATCTGGACTCTTTCCCCCTGTTCTTGGCTGGGTAAATCATCTTCTACTGAGCAAGCCTCTTCACTGTAGGAAGCTACTGGTGATGGTGAAGGGAGAAGAGGAGAGAGAAATCTCCTTTCTTCCCCGAACTTGGCTCTAAAAGGAGCACAAAAGACAAGAGAAATTGATTCTCAGGAAATGGGGTTTTCCTCCATTGCTGGCTCTCTTCTAGACTGCCAAAGCTGACCTTCTCAACTGGCAGAATTCCCTGTCTTGACACTGCAGAGCTGGCTAGATAACTTTTGAAAAACTATCAGATTAATGGCTGGCTGCCTTATCATTGAGTCAAGTTTAATTGAGCAGCGTCTCCATCCCCCCTACAGGAACATGGGAAGACTTTTGTTTGACATTTCCTTTAAAAGCCATTAATGGTCTGTTCCTAGTTCCAGGCCCTCTAGAAGGTGCAGATAGGATTATTCTCAGGATGAAGTCAAGTTGAGTCAAGCCAAGAAGCATTTATTGAACACTGTATTCTGGGTGCTACATTAAGCACGGGGATAGAAAGCAAGACAAAAAAGGAAAAAATGATCCTCACACTGAAGGAGATCACAGTCTAATGGGGAAGACAATTTGCCAACAACTACATAAAACCAAGATCTAGCTAGGATAAGCTGGAGACAATCAGCACAGAGAAGGCACAGTATTAAGGGGTTTCATGAAAGGCTTCCTGCAGAAGGGGGGATTGTAGCTGAGCCTGGAAGAAAGCCAGGGAGAGGCTGCAAGTGGTGAACGCTTACATCTCATTCATTTTCTCGGTTATCTCTACTCTCTGTTCTGTGATTTTAACATAATGGATTGGGCAGGCACTGGGAGAAGATTTAGTGGATCTTGGGTCCCTTAACAATATTCGCCCATATGCAAAGTGCCGTGAATTCCTTAAAATGGTCCATCAATTGGAAACAAACGTTTGACAGGATTCCACAAGTAAAATCTAGATCAGATTGCCTACTGTCTCGGGGAGAGGGGTAGGGAGAGACATGGAGGGAGGGAGACGGAATCGGGAACTCGAAATGAAAGAAACACAAATGTGAAAAATTGTCTTACATGTAAGTGGGGAAAAAATAAAATGGTAGAGTGGTAAATAAATGTCAGCTGGCATTGTTTTGAGGAAAGTAGTTCTGGAAACCTTAGAGCAGGAATTCGACTCAAATCTGTGGATAGATTTTAGAGGTTCTATGAACTTGGAAGGGGAAAATTACATCTTTTTTCCCCCCTGCTAACAGAAATTTAACATTTCCATCAAGTATTTAAAAAAATTATGGGTGAGGAGGGCAGCTAGATGGCTCAGTAGATAGAGAGCCAGCCCTGGAAACAGGAAGCCTTGGGTTCGAATCTGGCCTCAGACACTTCCTAGTTGTGTGACACGGCAAGTCACTTAATCCCCATCACCTGGTTCTTATTGCTCTTCTGACTTAGAACCAATGCACAGTATTGAGTCTAAGATGCAAGTAAGGGTCTTAAAATTATCACGAAAGGGGTCCAAAGACTTCCAAAGAGACCCGTGACAAAAAAATGAAGACCCCCCTCACACACGCACATCAAGCATCATAGCAAAGCAAGTCGTTATTTGGTTTGAACCTGCAATTCCATCTGAGAGGGGCAATATTTGTGGGAAGACTCACTTCACTGGTGTGGAAAGTCTCCATGTGCATAACTCTTGGTCTCCAAGAGGCTCAGTGGCTAACGCCAAGGGCCACATAACCAGTATGGGCCACAGGCGGAGCTTGAACCCAGATGATCTGGATTCCAAAGCCAACCCTCTGCTGCTTCTCAAAAGTAGTCAACTTCTTTTGGTTCTTTAGAGTTCTGGAATCCCCGAGCTTGATGATCCAGTGATATTTCAGGGGCCATCTTGTCTGTCATCATTTGATTCCCTCAATGGCCCTTTATGGCAGGCTGAGTAGATTTTAATATCTCCATTTTATGGATGAGAAAAATGGTGACAGCCATCAAATTTGACATGCCATCCAGTTAGGGAGCGTTGGAGTCGGGACTTGACAGCACTTACTTTAAGTCTACGACGTCCTACCATAGCCTTCTGGGAATAGCAAATTGCCTCCCTCTTTAACACATACACACATGCACATAGGTTTGAGTTGTAGAGAACATTTGACAACTCCATCAGGCTGAAAGACCTTCTCTTTGAATACTGTGTTTCCATCATCCCTTATGCCATTTTCCAGTGTCCAAATGAAGTCGCATCATAGAGAGGGAAGGCCAGGAGCAGCCCAGAATCCCAGAATGGTGGAGGTGGGAAGGACCTTGAAGTGTCTCAATTCTAAGTGCTTCTTTGAGGCAGTGAGGTGGTCCAGTGGATAGAGCCATAGACCCGGACCCAGGAAGACTTGAGTGCACATCTTGCCCCAGACATTCACTAGCTGGGTGGTTCTGGGCAACTCACTTCATTTCTTCATCTGCAAGAGGGAAATAATGGCAGCGCTTTCTCGACCTGGTTGGAGGGAGAATCAGATGAGATAACAGGTATAAAGTGCTTTGTCAGCCTTCTAACGTGTTACTCTTATTGAAAGAGGAAGAAAGAGGCTCAGAAAGATGAAGCAATCTGCCAAAGGTCAGTAAGTAGCAGAGTTGGGATTTGAATCCAGATCCTCTGGCTCTTGCTGCTGTGTCCTGCTGGTCTAGCACCCTTACTCTACAGGTGGAGTCAATAGGGTTCCAAAAACTGAAGCAATTTACTGGACCAAGGGCACCCAATGATTGATAGCAAATTGACTAGGACCCAGGCTCCCCAAATCCCATTCCCAGTCAGGGATGGCAGATGGAGGGCTAGACATTGCGCAATAGCACTGTGTCCACAGAGAAGTCATTAAGCTTTCACAATCTCATAAAGTCCACAAATATAGAGCAGGAAAGGATTTCAAAGGTGTCTGATCTTACTGATGAGGTCATTGAGGCATGGGGGGGGGGTGCTAACTTGCCCTCGGTCACACAGCTAGTAAACACTTAGTTCAGTGTCTGCCACATAGTATTTGCTTAGCAAATCTGGTTAAGCACCAGAACTGAGATTTGAATCCAAGTCCTCTTGGTTCCAGGGCTACTGTGCTTTCTACTACACTCTGCTTTTTTCTGAATCTGAGTTTTGCCATCTCTAAATTGGAGCCAGTAATATCTGCCAGGAGCAAATTCATAGTTGTTCAGAGAATCTGAGGAGATAATCTATGCCAATCTCAAAGCACTGCATAAATGCCAGCTACCATCATCATTATTGTCTCAACGCTAGAGAAATATGGCTCTGGCAGCAAACCACCTGTTGGGTTTTGTCTTAAGACAGGATCCTCAGTTTAGAGTTATAAGGAACTTTACCCAGTAAAATCTACTCATTTTATAGATAGGGAAACTGAGGCACAGAATGGTTAAGTGAATTACCTATGGTCATAAAGATTATGACAAAACTGGAATTTAAGTGCAAGTCTTTTTATTCTAAATCCAGAAACTGAGACTACAAACCAAAAGATCTGCCTTTTGCCCCTGGCTTTGCTACCCACTAGCTGTGTGACTTTGGGCAAATCATTTCACTTCTATAGGTTTCAGTTTATCCATATGCAAAAGAAAAATATTGGATTGGATGACTTCTGAGTCCCCTTCCAGCTCTAGACCCAAGAGGCTCTGATCCTGATAGTGGAAGAAGGGCAGTAAGGGTTAGGCAATGGGTTTAAATGATTTGTCCAGTGTCACACAGCTAGGAATGGTCTGAGGTCAAATTTGAACCCAGAACCTCCCCTCTCTAGGCCTGGCTCCTAATCTACTGAGCCACCTAGCTGCCCTTCATTTTTCTTTCTAACAATATTACTGAGTATTTCAAAGAGAGATTCTCAAATCTCCACATGCTCTAACATGTACACCGCAGGTCAAACTTAGCAGATCCTAGCTCATCTAGATGTCACTCTATTCCAATCATCCTCATCATCATCATCACTGTCATTGTCCTTGTCATCATCTCAGCTGTCTTCGCTATCATCCCCAACAGCCCCTTCAGTAAGCAGATCAACATCCTGTGGAAATACTTTTGGAACCAGCAAATAAATAGTCACCCAGCAATAGGAAAGACCAAGAAGAAACACGTGCCATTGGGGATGTCAGCTATTGCCTCAGATGAGACCTATGAACGAGCTGAGAACCAAGAGTCAAATCAAAAGGCCCGCCATGGCTGACCACATGAATTCAACCAACAACGAGTCGCCCCAAGGCCTCGAGTCATGAGGACTGTGATCCCAGGAATTCAGAAACAAGTCATTGCCATCAGCAGCCAGCCAGCCATCACAAAGGTTACCTTGAAGGAACCCAGGCTTCTGATTGGTTTAATGATGTAGGAAAAAAGTCGAAACTGTGCAGCTCGCCGCCGTAGGCTGTAAGAATGAGCAGCTAACACATACCTGGCCCCAAACACCCAACCCATGACCTGCTGCCTATGATTATCTGTTAGAAGCTCTTTCTCTTGTAGACATAGAGATTGTGCCCTTCCATCCATCTTCTCCCTCTCTCTAATCTTCACCTTCTCCCAATTTTTGCTTTCGCCTCTGCTTACCCACATGCTCATGCCCCCATTCTTTCAAAATCCTCCCAGGATCTCACTGTCCCCACTAGAGATCTAGAACTCACCTCTCTTTCTCAAGGAAATGTCATGGAAAAAGTCATTCTTACTCTTGGTAGCTCCACTCATTCTCTCCTCCCTCTCTTCTTAGCCCTCTGTGATCTGGCTCCCCAAGTCATCGCTCGACTACAATCATTCCCGCCAGAGTTATCAGGGTCCTCGTAATTACCCACTAGAATGGTTTCTTCTTAATCCCTTTCTAGCTTGGCCTCTCTGAAAGACTTGGCTCTAGGAATCACCTTTTCTCTGGACCTTCTTTCCTCTCTTGGTTCTCCTGTTAGCCTTCTGATCACTCCTTCTCAGTCTATTTTGGGTAATGACTGATAGATTGATTGATTCATCACCACATGCCCACTAATTGCATGTGGCTCCTGGACCCTCATCTCTTTTCTCCTTATACTCTCTCACTCGGTGACCTCATCAGCTCCAATGGGGTCAATTGCTGTCTCTAGGCAAATGACTCAGAGCTTGAAATAGCCTGACTTT
Source organism: Monodelphis domestica (assembly GCF_027887165.1). Taxonomy (NCBI): domain Eukaryota; kingdom Metazoa; phylum Chordata; class Mammalia; order Didelphimorphia; family Didelphidae; genus Monodelphis; species Monodelphis domestica. The sequence goes on along the minus strand of NC_077228.1, from coordinate 9,019,824 downwards.
GTTTCTCCCCTAAACTCCAGTACCACGTCACCAACTATTGACCGTTCAAACTGGACTCCCATAGACAGCTCCAAAACTGAACTCATTATCTTTCTGTGCAAGTCCAGCTCTTCCTGTTTCTGTGCAGGATACCACCACTCTCCCACTCCCCCAGTGCACAGTGTGGGTGTCCCCCTCATCACCCCTTCACCTTCCTCACCCCAATATCCAATCCGATGCCAACTTTTGTCTTTTCTGGCTCTACAACATCTCTCCTAGACATCGTCTCCTTCCCACTCACAACGCTGGTGCCTTAGTCCCGGCATTCCTCCTAGTTTTCTAATTGGTCTCTCTGCCCTGAGTCTCTCCCCTCCAATCCTTCTTCTTCTCAGCTGTTAAAGAGATTTCCCTAATGCACAGCACTGACCATGCTACCCTCCTGCTCAGCAGACTCCGGGCATCTACACTACCTCTAGGACCATGCATAGATTCTCCTCTTCACAGCCTGGACCCTTCCTACCTTTTCAGTCTTCCGACTCAATTACTCCCCTCCATGTCTGCCGTGGCCATACATTCTACTATAATTTTGTGGTTGTTGTTCAGTCATTTCAGTCGTGTCTGATCCTTTGTGACTCCATTTGGGGCTTTCTTGGCAAAGCTACTGGAGGGACCGGTCATTTCCTTTGCCAGCTCATTTTCCAGATGAGGAAACAGAGGCCGCCAGGGTTGAATGACTTGCCCAGGGCCACACAACTGTGAAGTGTCTGAGACTAGAGATAGTTACCTCTTCACTATTCTACATGCTCCTGCATCCTTTTAAGCGAGCTGTCTCTCGTGCCCAGGAAGGAGCCCCTCCTTAATTTTGCTGAATAGAATCGTTGGTTTCCTTCAAGACTCGGCTCACATTCCACATTCTAGAGGAAGGCTCTCCTGATTCTCTCCCTCTTCCCCCTCAGTTTCCCCCACTCTACTGTCAATGGTCTCCCACCAGCCACAATCCCTTGTGTTCATTCCACCTAGAGTTCGCATAGGTTCACATCGGTACAGGCTAGCTCCTGATCCTGGGGGCAGATCCTTGTTTTCATTTTCTCTTTGAGTCACTGAGACATGACTGGCACACAGTAAGAGCTTAATAAATAATTGCTGGCTGGACCGACAGATGGTAAATTCCCCCCTTCCTCCACAATCGGATCACAAAACAACCCGGAGAACTCGACCAATAAGCTGTCTCGTGAAAGTCATTTATTTCATGCTGAATCGCGTCGAAATCATCCAGATACAACATTGATTCGCACACAAAACCCTTCAAAATAAGCCAAAGACCCCCTCAAAACCAAGCTACGGCCATCCCAATGAAAAGCTGGAGAAACATCGAGACAACCAGAAGGGGGAAGGATGAGAACCCCCCGAGTCCCCTCTGCCTGCCTGCTAATATTTGTAGAGTGCCTTGTAAATCTTCAAGCACCGCACAAATGGGGGCTATTATATTATTATTATAATTGTTGCTCGAGTTGTCCCGCCGATCGTTCCCGGGAGGCTGGAGGAGACAAGCTTTCATCCCAACACTTACAGTCAATTACCAAAGTTGTCATTTTAGCCACTTGTCTAAGAGTCCGCGGAACATTCAATAATCAAGAATAGAAGCGCGAGAGAGCCTCATCCCAGGTCGGACTCTTGTTGAACTGCATTGAAAAGATGAGAATGAGATAATATTAGGAGAAAGAATCACCTTCATTTCCTGCTTTAAGATTTCAAAAGCATTTTACACGCATTATCTCATGGGAGCCTCACAATCATCATCTGCCAGTTTTGTCTTGAAGGTATTTATTATTGGGCCTCTTTTAGAGGGGATGTAACAGAGGCTCAGTGAGGGGCTGCAGTGAATAAATAGCAAAGGTGGGATTCGAATCCACAGCTTCCTGCCTCCACGGCCAGAATTCTATCCATGGAGCTGATGCCGGATGGGACATTCCTGGTCCTCTAGTGCGAAGGTCCTGCATTCGAGGCCGTCGTTGTCGTCGAGGAAGGGCAGTGATTTGTCTGGGATCAGGGGAAGAGCAGAACTGGCACCACCAGAAGGCAGGTCCATCTCCCCGTGTCTTCCACCCCCATAGCTGCCTCGAGGTCCTCAACATCAGTCCAGGCTGGGATTTTGGAACTTTCCAAATACCCTCTCAGAAATGAAAGCGGAAAGAAGAGCCTGCGGCCACCGCGTCCAGCCGTGTGGCCGGCATCTACTTCAGCCCGGGTCAAAGGTCCCCTTTACGAATGGGCTAAATGCAACTCAACTTTTATTTGGGGCATAAATTGCGCAGCCTAATCAGTCAGTGGCATGCATTTCCTCTGCTGAGATTCAGCCCGTAATGGGGACATTAAAACTATAATTGATTTAAGCTGGAACAGGGCACTCACTCACTCGCTGCTTCTGATCTGGGCAACCCTTCAGAGGCTCAGCCTGGCTGTCCTCTCTCTGGGGGAGACAGAGAGAAGCCTGAGCAGATGGGCTGAGGGGGCCGAGACATGGCCACCATCCTCCTCCTTGCCAGAGTCTTAGTGATGCTGTTTTGATGCCTATGGCATCCCCTCCTTCCCTCAACGTTGGCCAACCCCCCCCCCCAATAGTTCATGGACCTCTCCCAGCGCGGAGGCCCCCTTCCTCGCTCGGAGGCGGCCCAAGGGGTCAGCCCTTGGATCCAGG